>NC_135809.1:70319313-70454613 GCF_964213995.1 Mustelus asterias
GTTGTGTGGGGGGGTTTGTTGGTGTGTTGTGTGTGTGTGGGGGGTTGTTGTTCTATCTCCTCTCTTCTCTCTATCACTCTCTCTCTCTCTATCTCACACTCTCTCTCTCTCTTCTCACACTCTCTCTCTCTCTCTATTCTCACACTCTCTCTCTCTCTATTCTCACACTCTCTCTACTCTCTCTCTCTCTCTATTCTCACACTCTCTCTCTCTATTCTCACACTCTCTCTCTCTCTCTATTCTCACACTCTCTCTCTCTCTCTATTCTCACACTCTCTCTCTCTCTATTCTCACACTCTCTCTCTCTCTCTATTCTCACACTCTCTCTCTCTCTCTCTCTCTCTATTCTCACACTCTCTCTCTCTCTATTCTCACACTCTCTCTCTCTCTCTATTCTCACACACTCTCTCTCTCTCTATTCTCACACTCTCTCTCTCTCTCTCTCTCTCTATTCTCACACTCTCTCTCTCTCTCTCTATTCTCACACACTCTCTCTCTCTCTCTATTCTCACACACTCTCTCTCTCTCTCTATTCTCACACACCTCTCTCTCTCTCTATTCTCACACTCTCTCTCTCTCTCTATTCTCACACTCTCTCTCTCTCTCTATTCTCACACTCTCTCTCTCTCTCTATTCTCACACTCTCTCTCTCTCTCTATTCTCACACTCTCTCTCTCTCTCTATTCTCACACTCTCTCTCTCTCTCTATTCTCACACTCTCCTCTCTCTCTCTCTCTCTCTATTCTCACACTCTCTCTCTCTCTCTATTCTCACACTCTCTCTCTCTCTCTCTATTCTCACACACACTCTCTCTCTCTCTCTATTCTCACACACTCTCTCTCTCTCTATTCTCACACCTTCTCTCTCTCTCTATTCTCACACTCTCTCTCTCTCTATTCTCACACTCTCTCTCTCTCTCTATTCTCACACTCTCTCTCTCTCTCTATTCTCACACTCTCTCTCTCTCTATTCTCACACTCTCTCTCTCTCTCTATTCTCACACTCTCTCTCTCTCTATTCTCACACTCTCTCTCTCTCTATTCTCACACTCTCTCTCTCTCTCTCTATTCTCACACACCTCTCTCTCTCTCTATTCTCACACTCTCTCTCTCTCTCTCTATTCTACACACTCTCTCTCTCTCTATTCTCACACTCTCTCTCTCTCTCTCTCTCTATTCTCACACACTCTCTCTCTCTCTCTCTATTCTCACACACTCTCTCTCTCTCTCTATTCTCACACTCTCTCTCTCTCTCTCTATTCTCACACTCCTCTCTCTCTATTCTCACATCTCTCTCTCTCTCTCTATTCTCACACTCTCTCTCTCTCTATTCTCACACTCTCTCTCTCTCTCTATTCTCACACTCTCTCTCTCTCTCTCTATTCTCACACTCTCTCTCTCTCTATTCTCACACTCTCTCTCTCTCTCTCTCTCTCTATTCTCACACTCCTCTCTCTCTCTATTCTCACACTCTCTCTCTCTCTCTCTCTATTCTCACACACTCTCTCTCTCTCTCTCTATTCTCACACACTCTCTCTCTCTCTCTATTCTCACACTCTCTCTCTCTCTATTCTCACACTCTCTCTCTCTCTATTCTCCACACTCTCTCTCTCTCTCTATTCTCACTCACTATCTCTCTCTCTCTCTCTCTATTCTCACACTCTCTCTCTCTCTATTCTCACACTCTCTCTCTCTCTCTCTCTCTATTCTCACACACTCTCTCTCTCTCTATTCTCACACTCTCTCTCTTCTCTCTCTCTATTCTCACACACTCTCTCTCTCTCTCTATTCTCACACTCTCTCTCTCTCTCTCTATTCTCACACTCTGTCTCTCTCTATTCTCACACTCTCTCTCTCTCTATTCTCACACTCTCTCTCTCTCTCTATTCTCACACACTCTCTCTCTCTCTCTATTCTCACAGTCTCTCTCTCTCTATTCTCACGCTCTCTCTCTCTCTCTCTATTCTCACTCTCTCTCTCTCTCACTCACCTCCACTTCATCCCACACGGATCTGTCATTTAGGGAAGCCATTTTCCTGTCTCCGCTATCCTCAATTCTGGTTCGCACATTCACTCCTGTCGCGGCGCAGCCGCAGTATTGCCGGGCCTGCTGATCTGGTTGCTGTCTATGGCGGATTTTCCCTGGGAAACGGGATTGACTGACTCGGCATGGCCCTGCCCAGCTCAGCCTCCAGTACCTGCAACCGATCCCGCTTCCATTTGATGTCGAATCTGCGGCACGGAGCATGCCGGGAAGTGAGCTAGCTGTCAATCAAACCGCTCCGGGGAGGCTGCAGTGCGCAAAGTGATGTTCGTGTTGTCATGTCGGAAATTAGCAGCCAATTCTAACATAACAAGATCCCAAATCTACCATTAGATAAATCACATCATAATCTTGTTTTGAGTCTCAATTTTATGTGATGGAACACTCCCCACTTGCCTGGATGGGTGCAGCTGCAACAACGCTCAAGGAGCTGGACACCATCCAGGACAAAGCAGCCAGCCTGATTGGCACTACATCTACAAACCCTCAATCCATCCACCACCCACGCTCAGTAGCTGCAATTTGCACTATACAAGGTGCAATGCAGCAATTCACCAAATATCCTTCGACAGCACCTTCCAAACCCACGACCACTTCCCGCTAGAAGGATAAGGGCAACAGATACAGAACACCTCCACCTGGAAGTTCCCCTCCAAGCCACTTACCATCCCGACTTGGAAATATATCGTCATTCCTTCGCAATCGCTTGGTCAAAATCCTGGAATTCCCTCCCTAACGACATTGTGGGTCAACCCACAGAACATGGACTGCAGCGATTCAAGTAGGCAGCTCACCACCACCTTCTCAAGGGCAAATAATGATGGGCAATAAATGCTGTAAGAAGTTTAACAACACCAGGTTAAAGTCCAACAGGTTTATTTGGTAGCAAAAGCCACACAAGCTTTCGGAGCTCCAAGCCCCTTCTTCAGGTGAGTGGGAATTCTGTTCACAAACAGGGCACATAAAGACACAAACTCAATTTACATGAATAATGGTTCCACATCAATAAATGCTGGCCAGCCAGCGACGTCCATGTCCCACGAACGAATAAAATAAAGATGTTGATTAAGGTTGCAAATGAGGCAAAATACCCTCCAAACACAAACAGAAAAATGCTGGAAAATCTCAGCAGGTCTGACTGCATCTGTGGGGGGTAGAGTCAACATTTTGAGTCTAGATGACCCTTTGTCAGAGCAGCTTTCAGATTCCAGCATCACAGTATTTTGCATTTATCCTTGGCAAAATACCCTACTGTTTTCAAAATGAACAACTTTGCATCTTTTGCAACACTCATGCAGACCAGATCCTTGCAGATTAGAGACCTGTGAACTTTTACCAATATTCAAAATGGGTGCATTGGATAGGCCAGTTATGGGCTGGTCAGGCTGCCTTCGGTGGGGGAGGCAAATTATTAAAATCAATTCTAAAATGCAGGATATCAGGGGTAGTCAGCATGGTTTTGTTATGGGAAGACTGTATCTGACGAACAATAAAATAAAAGTAAAAAGTAAAGTTTATTAGTCACAAGTAAAGCTTACACTGCAATGAAGTTACTGTGAAATTCCCTTAGTCGCCACACTCCAGCACCTGTACAGGTCAATGCACCTAATCAGCACATATTTCAGACTGTGGGAGGAAACCGGAGCACCCAGAGGAAACCCACATAGACACAGGGTGAACATGCAAACTCCACACAGACAGTGACCCAAACCAGGAATTGAACCCAGGTCCCTGGCGCTGTGAGGCAGCAGTGCTAACCACTGTGCCACCGTGCCGCCCAATAGAATTCTTTGAGGAAGTAACAAGGATGATCGATGGGAGTAGTACAGTGGATGTTGTCTATATGGATTTCAATAAGGTAATTGACAAGTTTCCACATGGCAGGCTGGTCAGAAAACCGAGATCTCGTGGGGTATGGGGGAAAGTGACAGGCTGGATCCATCATGGGTTTAATGACAGGAAATAAGTGTAATGTCAATGGATGCTTTTGTCCACATAATTTCGAATTGTGTTCCCTGGTTCTCGACTCCCCAGCCAAGGAAAACATCCTACCTGCAACTAAAACTCGCCATAATCCCAGATGACCATAGGCTGCTTTCCCCTTGAAGGGGGAGAGCTGACTGGTGGTGATTTAACCTGAGGATCACATCACCTCCGGTTAGGTGAAAGGTTGCGAAGACGGGGCCTTCATGAATAACCTCAGTCAGTACAGGCGTTGAACCCACACTATTGGTGTTGTTCCACATCACAAACCAGCTGTCTGGCCAACTGAGATAACCGACCCCTCTTTTTTAATTCATTTATGGGATGTGGGTGTCGCAGGGAGGCCAACATTTATTCCCCATCCCTAGATGCCCTTGAGAAGGTGCTGATGAGCTGCAACCTTGAACCGCTGTAGTCTTTGAAGGGTAAGTACACCCATAGTGCTGTGAGGGAGGGAATTCCAATATTTTGACCCAGTGACAGTGAAGGAATGGCGATACATTTCCAAGTTAGGATGGTGAGTGAATTGAAGGGGAAACCTCCAGATGGTGGTGTTGCCAGCTGGTATCTGCTGCTCTTGTCCTTCTGGATGGTAGTGGTCATGGATTTGGACGGTGCAGCCTAAGGAACATTGGTGAGTTCCTGTAGTGCATCTTGTAGATGGTATACACGGCTGCCACTGTTCATGGTGGAGGGATTGACTGTTTGTGGAAGGAGTTGCAATCAAGTGGCTGCTGTGTCCTGGATGGTGTTGAGCTTCTTCAGTGTTTTGGAGCTCCACTCCCTCAAGCAAGTGGAGAGTTTTCCATCACACTCCTGACCTGTGCCGTGTGGATGGTGGGCAGGTTTTGGGGAGTCAGGAGGTGAGTTACTCGCCGCAGGATTCTTAGCCTTTGACCTGATCTGTTAGCCACAGTCCAGTTCAGTTTCTGGTCAATGGTAAAACCCAACATGTTGATAGTGCGAGATTCAGCGATGGTAATGACATTGAATGTCAAGGGGCGATGGTTAGATCTTCTCTTGTTGCAGTTGGTCATTGGCTGGCACTTGTGTGGAGTGAATGTTACTTGCTATTTGTCAGCCCAAGCCCGAATATTGTCCAGATCTTGTTGCATTTAGACAGAGACTGCTTCAGTATCTGAGGAGTCATCAATTATACTGAATATTGTGCAGTCATTAGCGAAGATCCCCCACTTCTGATCTTATGAGGGAAGGAAAGTCATTGATGAAGCAGCTGAAGATGGTTGGGTCTAGGATGCTCTTGTGAGGAATAGAAACATAGAAGATAGGAACAGGAGGAGGCCATTTGGCCCTTTGAGCCTGCTCCATTATTCATTATGATCATGGCTGATCGGCCAACTCAATTGCCGAATCCTGCTTTCTCCCCATAACCTTTCATCCCATTCACCCCAAGTGCTATATCTAGCCACCTCTTGAATACATTCAATATTTTGGCATTACTTCCTGTGGCAATTAATTCCACAGGCTCACCACTCTTTGGGTGAAGAAGTGTCACATCATCTCCGTCCTAAATGGTTTACCCCAAATCCTCAGATTGTGACCCCTGGTTCTGGACTTCCCTACCATTGGGAATATCCTCCCTGTCTAGTCCTGTTAGAATTTTATAAGTCTCTATTAAATCCTCCCTCATTTGTCTGAACTCCAGCGAAAACAATCCTAGTCAATCTCTCCTCATACATCAGTCCTGCCATCCCCGGAATCAGCCTGGTAAACCTTCGCTGCACTCCCTCGAGAGCAAGAACATCCTTCCCCAGAAAAGGAAGAAGAACTGCACACAATATTCTAGGTGTGGCCTCACCAAGGCCCTGTATAATTGCCACAACACAACCCTACTCCTATATTCGGAACCTCTTGCAATGAAGGCAAACATACTATTTGCCTTCTTTACCGCTTACTGCACCTGCATGCTTACCTTCAGTGACTGGTGCACAAGGACACCCAGGTCCCGCTGTACACTCCCCTCTCCCAATGTACAGCCATTCAGGTAGTAACCTGCCGCCTTGTTTTTGCTAGATGCCTGCAGTGGTGTCCTGAAGCTGGGATTGATTGACCTCCGACCCCCATAACCATCTTCTTTTGTGCCAGTATGACTCCAATCAGTCCCTGATTCCCATTGAGTCATTAAGTCGTACAGTGCGGAAAAGGCCCACTGCCCATCGAGTCTGCACCAAGAATAGCCACCACTAAAGTCAAGCTAATCCCATTTTCCAGCACTTACAAAGAAGAAAGAAAATTACAGCACAGGAACAGGCCCTTCGGCCCTCCAAGCCTGCACCGACCATGCTGCCCAACTGAACTAAAACCCCCTACCCTTCGGGGGACCATATCCCTCTATTCCCATCCTATTCATGTATTTGTCAAGACGCCCCTTAAAAGTCACTATCGTATCTGCTTCCACTACCTCCCCCGGCAGCGAGTTCCAGGCACCCACCACCCTCTATGTAACAAACTTGCCTCGTACATCTCCTTTAAACCTTGCCCCTTGCACCTTAAACCTATGCCCCCTAGTAATAGACTCTTCCACCCTTGGAAAAAGATTCTGACTATCCACTCTGTCCATGCCCCTCATAATCTTGTAGACTTCTATCAGGTTGCCCCTCAACCTCCGTCATTCCAGTGAGAACAAACCAGGTTTCTCCAAACTCTCCTCATAGCTAATGCCCTCCATACCAGGCAACATCCCGGTAAATCTTTTCTGTACCCTGTCCAAAGCCTCCATATCCTTCTGATAGTGTGGCGACCAGAATTGAACACTATATCCCAAGTGCGGCCTAACTAAGGTTCTATAAAACTGTAACATGACTTGCCAATTTTTAAACTCAATGCCCCAGACGATGAAGGCCATGCCGTATGCCTTCTTGACTACCTTCTCCACCTGCGTTGCCACTTTCAGTGACCTGTGTACCTGTATATCCAGATCCCTTTGCCTATCAATACTCTTAATGGTTCTGCCATTTACTGTATATTTCCTATCTGTATTAGACCTTCCAAAATGCATTACCTCACATTTGTCCGCATTAAACTCCATCTGCCATCTCTCCGCCCAAGTCTCCAATCAATCTATGTCCTGCTGTATCTTCTGATGGTCCTCATCGCTATCCGCAAATCCACCAACCTTTGTGTCGTCCGCAAACTTACTAATCAAACTAGTTATATTTTCCTCCAAATCATTTATATATATATAGAACATAGAACATTGCAGCGCAGTACAGGCCCTTCGGCCCTGGATGTTGCGCCGACCAGTGGAACCAATCTAAAGCCCCTCTAATCTACACTATTCCAATATCATCCATATGTTTATCCAATAACCACTTGAACGCTCTCAACATTGACGAGTCCACCACTGCTACAGGCAGGGCATTCCACGCCCTTACTACTCTCTGAGTAAAGAACCTACCTCTAACATCTGTCCTATATCTCTCACCCCTCAATTTAAAGCTATGTCCCCTCATGCTAGCCAACACCATCCGAGGAAAAAGGCTCTCACTATCCACCCTATCTAATCCTCTGATCATCTTGTATGCCTCTATTAAGTCACCTCTTAACCTTCTTCTCTCTAACGAAAACAACCTCAAGCCCCTCAGCCTTTCCTCATACGATTTTCCCACCATACCAGGCAACATCCTGGTAAATCTCCTCTGCACCCTTTCCAACACTTCCACATCTTTCCTATAATACGGCGACCAGAACTGTACGCAATACTCCAAATGCGGCCGCACCAAAGTTTTGTACAGTTGCAGCATGGCCTCCTGGCTCCGAAACTCAATCCCTCTACCAATAAAAGCTAACACACCATACGCCTTCTTAACAACCCTATCAACCTGGGTGCCAACTTTCAGGGATCTATGCACATGGACACCCAGATCCCTCTGTTCATCCACACTACCAAGTATCTTACCATTAGCCCAGTACTCTGTATTCCTGTTACTCCTTCCAAAGTGAATCACCTCACACTTTTCCGCATTAAACTCCATTTACCACCTCTCAGCCCAGCTCTGCAGCTTATCTATGAACCTCTGTAACCTGCCACTTCCCTCCGCACTGTCTACAACTCCACAGACTTTAGTGTCATCCGCAAATTTACTAATCCATCCTTCCACGCCCTCATCCAAGTCATTAATAAAAATGACAAACAGCAGTGGCCCCAAAACAGATCCTTGCGGTACACCACTAGTAACTGAACTCCAGGATGAATATTTCCCATCAACCACCACCCTTTGTTTTCTTATAGCTCGCCAATTCCTGATCCAAACCACTAAATCACCCTCAATCCCATGTGTCCGTATTTTCTGCAAAAGCTTACCATGGGGAACCTTATCAAACGCTTTGCTGAAATCCATATACACCACATCAACCGCTTTACCCTCATCCACCTCTTTGGTCACCTTCTCAAAGAACTCAATAAGGTTTGTGAGGCACGACCTACCCTTCACAAAACCGTGCTGACTATCCCTAATCAAATTATTCCTTTCTAGGTGATTAGAAATCCTATCTCTTATAATCCTTTCCAATACTTTGCCCACAACAGAAGTAAGGCTCACCGGTCTATAATTACCAGCGTTGTCCCTACTCCCATGCTTGAACAAGGGGACAACATTTGCTATCCTCCAGTCTTCTGGCACTGTTCCTGTAGACAATGACGACACAAAGATCAAAGCCAAAGGCTCTGCAATCTCCTCTCTAGCCTCCCAGAGAATACTAGGATAAATCCCATCCGGCCCAGGGGACTTATCTATTTTTACCCTTTCCAGAATTGCTAACACCTCCTCCTTATGAACATCAATCCCATCCAGTCCAACAGAGTGCATCACAGTACTCCCCTCGACAACACTGTCCCTCTCCTGTGTGAATACCGACGAAAAATATTCATTTAGTGCCTCTCCTATCTCTTCAGACTCCACGCACAACTTCCCACTACTGTCCTTAACTGGCCCTAATCTTACCCGAGTCATTCTTCTACTCCTGACATACCTATAGAAAGCTTTAGGGTTTTCCTTGATCCTAGCTGCCAAAGACTTCTCATGTACCCTCCTGGCTCTTCTTAACTCTTTCTTTAGGTCGTTCCTGGCTAACTTGTAACTCTCAAGCGCCCTAACTGAGCCTTCACGTCTCATCTTAACATAAGTCTCCTTCTTCCTTTTCACAAGAGATTCAACCTCCTTAGTAAACCACGGTTCCCTCACACGTCTGCTTCCTCCCTGCCTGACAGGTACATATTTATCAAGGACGCGTAGTAGCTGTTCCTTGAACAAGTTCCACATTACAATTGTGCCCATCCCCTGCAGTTTCCTTCCCCAACCTATGCCAGCTAAATCTCGCCTAATCGCATCATAATTTCCTTTCCCCCAGCTTTTTCTTACAAACAGCAAAGATCTCAGCACTGATCCCTGAGGAATGCCACTTGTCACAGCCCTCCATTCAGAAACATGTCCCATATCCTTGAATGTTACGATATTTCAAGTGCTCATCCAAATATCTCAGGCTGACGATTGTTGCGAATGCTTGAGCCTTATCTTTTGTTGAGCTCCTCCATCATTGAGGAGGGGTATATTTTTGGAATCTCCTCCTCCAGCGAGTTGTTTAATTGTCACCACCATTCATGGCTGGATGTGGCAGGACTGCAGAGCCTAGGTCTGATCCGTTGACTGTGGAATTGCTTAGCTCTGTCTATTACTTGCTGCTTATGCTGTTTGGCATGCAAGTAGTCCTGTCTTGTAGCTTCACTAGGTTGATATCTCATTTTTAGGTATGCTTGGTGTTGCTCCTGGAAACCCTCCTGCACTCTTCATTGAACCAGGCTTGATCCCCTGGATTGGTGGTAATGATAAAGTGGGGGATATGCCGGGCCATGAGGTTACAGATTGTGGTTGATACAATTCAGCTGCTGCTGATGGCCCACAGTGCCACATGGATGTTCAGATTAAAGTTGCTAGATCTGTTCTGAATCTATCCAATTTATCACAATGGTAACGCCACACAACACGATGGAGAGTATCCTCAATGTGAAGATGGGACTTTGTCTCCACTAGGATTGTGTGATGGTCACTCCTACCTGTACTGTTCAGGACTGTTGCACCTGTGGCAGGCAGGTTGGTAATTCTTTGAAGATGTAACCAGTAGAGTTGACAAAGGGGAGTCAGTTGATGTGGTATATTTAGACTTTCAGAAAGCGTTTGACAAAGTCCCGCATAAGAGATTATTCGTGCAAGATTAAAGTGCATGGGATTGGGGGAAGTGTATTGAGATGGATAGAAAACTGGTGGGCAGAGAGGAAACAAAGAGTGGGAATTAATGGGTACTTTTCAAATTGGCAGGCAGTAACTAGTGGGGTGGCACAGGTATTGGTGCTGGGTCCCCAGCTATTCACAATATATATGAATGATTTGGATAAGGGATCAAAATGTAACATCTCAAGGTTTGCAGAGAATACCAAATTGAGTGGGGGGGATGAACTGTGATGAGGATGCAGAGACCCTTCAGCATGATCTGGACAGGTTGGCTGAGTGGGCAAATCAATGGCAGATGCAGTATAATTTGGATAAGTGTGAGGTTATTCACTTTGGAAGCAAAAACAAGAAGGCAGATTACTACAGATTGAATGGCTGTAAATTGGGAGAGGGGAGTGTGCAGCGGGACCTGGGTGTCCTTGTGCACCAGTCGCTGAAGGTAAGCATGCAGGTGCAGCAGGCGGTAAAGAAGGCAAATGGTATGTTGGCCTTCATCACAAGAGGTTTCGAGTACAGGAGCAGGGATGTGCTGTTGCAATTCTTCAGGGCCTTGGTGAGGCCACACCTAGAATATTGTGTGCAGTTTTGGTCTCCTTTTCTGAGGGAGGATGTTCTTGCTCCTGAGGGAGTGCAGCGAAGGTTTATCAGGCTGATTCTGGGGATGGCAGGGCTGATGCATGAGGAGAGATTGCCTAGGTTAGGATTGTTTTTGCTGGAGTTCAGGTGAATGAGGGGGGATCTCATAGAGACTTCTATAATTCTAACAGGAGTAGACAGGGTAGATGCAGGGTGGACGTTCCCGATGGTGGGGGTGTCCAGAACCAGAGGTCACAGCCTGAGGATACAGGGTAGACCATTTAGGACGGAGATGAGGAGACATTTCTTCATCCAAAGAGTGGTGAGCCTGTGGAATTCATTACCACAGGAAATAGTTGATGCCAAAATATTGAATGGATTCAAGAGGCGGCTGGATATAGCACTTGGGGCGAATGGGATCAAAGATTATGGGGAGAAAGCAGGATTAGGCTATTGAGTTGGACGATCAGCCATGATTGTGATGAATGGTGGAGCAGGCCCTAAGAGCCGAATGGCCTCTTCCTGCTCCTATCTTCTGTTTCTTCTATGTAAGGATGAGGCCAAGTATATTTTTCCCCCTTGTTGATTCCCTCACCACTTGCTGAGTACTCCAAGGGCAACTCCCTCCT
Organism: Mustelus asterias; assembly: GCF_964213995.1. Lineage (NCBI taxonomy): Eukaryota > Metazoa > Chordata > Chondrichthyes > Carcharhiniformes > Triakidae > Mustelus > Mustelus asterias. Next base: position 70,330,793 of record NC_135809.1, read on the forward strand.
GACTGTGTACCACTGTGCTGCCACCTCTGCTGGGTCTGTCCTGCCGGAATGGGAATGGTGGTGTCTGGGACAATATCTGTAAGGTATGATTGTGAGTATGACTACATCAGGGTGTTCTTGACTAGTCTATGAGACAGCTTATCCAATGTCAGCACAAGCCCCCAGATGTTGGCAGTTGAATACAACAGAGTTTCTCACTGGGCCATTTCAAAGGCCATTTAAGAGTCAACCACATTGCTGTGGGACTGGAGTCATACGTAGACAGGGTAAGTTTTCTTCTCTAAGAGGCCTTAGTCAACCAGATGGATTTTTATGACAATCGACAATGGTTTCATGGTCATCTTAATTTTAAGTTTAGATATTTTATTGAATTTTCAAATTTCACTGAGTATCGTGGTAGGATTTGAACCCAGGTTCCCAGGGCATTACCCTGCCTATTGCTTTAAGGATTTTCTAGGTTTCAAGGCGATCACCTCTGTTTATTCAAAACTCTGGAGAATACAGGCCCGGTTTGCCTAATCTCTCTTCATAAGGCAGTCCCGCCATCCCTGGAACAAGTCTGTGAACCTTAGTTGCACTATCTCTATGGTAACATCTTTTCTGAGGTAAGAGGACCAAAACTGCACACAGTACTCCAGATACGGTCTAACCAAGCTCCTATACAATTGAAGCAAGACCTCACTACTCCTGAACTCAAATCCTCTTGGGAAAAAATGCTAACATTCCACTAGCCTTTCTAATGTACCTGCATTTTAGCTTTCAGTGGCTTATTGAAAAGGACACCCAGGTCCCATTGTGAATCTAAATTTAATTTCTTCCCATTTAGGAAATACCCTGCACATCTATTCCTTCTACCAAAATGGATTACCCCCCATTTTTCCACATAATATTCCATCTGCCATGTTCTTGCCCACTCACTGGGGGTGATTTTCTCAAAAAGAAACTAAGTGCCCCATGGGCAGGAATACAGATTTTCCCACCTGTTTTTTGGGCGTACTTAGTCAAGTGAATTTACAGCAGGTTGCGGAGGTGGGGCGGGGGGGGGGGGTGGAAATGGGGGGGTAGTCCTAATTTTGCCCGAGAAGCCGGCATTAGCACGCTGAATGGACCACCGCACATGCTCCAGTCTGTCAGTAGGGCGCTGGCTCCCCCATCGCTGGCCTCCTGATCGCCGGTCACTCCCCACCCACCCCCGATCGCCGCCCGCCCGATGGTGTCCCCCCCCCCCCGGTCTATTGGCCTCCCCGACATCCTGCCCCCCACCCCGATGGCCAGTCCCAATAGTCCCCTCCATGGCCAGCCCAATCCTCCCTCCCACCCCGCCACTCCCACTGTGGGGACCAGCCTTAATCTCCGCTGGTGGGAACCTCCCCTGACAGGATGGGAAACATTAGTGAGCCCAGATGATGCCGTCCCAGGCTCACTAATGACAAGGAAATGAGAATTTCCATATTGGATTAAGTCTCGTGCTGCTTCCTAGCCCGAGGTTGATTACTGCATAAAAAATGGCCCTGGAAAGTCACTATCAGGTGGATGCTGGTCACGAATCCCGTTTCATCCCTCCCTCTGACATTTAACGGCCCGCTGCGCTACTCGAGTGGACCGAGTGTTTCAGAAGGTACAGTTACTTTGCAATGCTTAAAAGGGAGGGGAAGGTGTGTTTGGTGGTGGCATGATGCTGGAGGTCACAGAGATAGCTGAGGATGATCTGTTGAATATCTAGGCTGGTGTGGAAGCTGAAGGGTAGAAGAGTTTGAGGGTAGATTCAGGAGAGAAAGAAACAAATCTGAAATGGAAAACTCACAAATTGCCAAAGACCACCACTAGTGGTCCTGCAAAGTACCCGATCTACTTCAAGATAAAGCACCTCAAAAATCTGAACAATAGGTTAAACATGCTGCCACTGTGCAGTGGCTATGTGAATGGCATTTTCCATGAACAGGAACTGCCATCAGTTCAAAAGGACCTTCTGCCTACCACACAATTCAGCAATGTCGAGTATGAATTTCAGTACCTGTGTAATGCCAGGTATTTGCTGTAGGTCCCAGTGACTGGCTGATTGAATCAACCAGCAGGTTCCTTCAATTGTTCGAAATAGGCTGGGTTCAGACCGTACTCAACCAGCCGCACTTACAAAACCCGAAACATGATTCAACAATCCTTGAGCCATTCTAGGTGTGTGAAGAGCAACACTAACAGCCAATTTCTGATAATCAGTTGAGCTCACAACATGGCTCATTGACACTTGCCGAAGAAGTATACATTTATACACAAAGGCCCGTACTCTGTGAACAAAAGAAATATGTTCAAGCCATGTGCCTTTTTGAATTGCCCAGGAGCTTGGGGAGCCTATAGTTCCCCATTGCTTTCTCCTTGGTAATAACTTGGCCACTCAGAGTCAACTTGCCAATCAATCAGCACCCTTTTCTCCTGTAGTGTAAATTGTTGAGATTGTTTGAAATTTGCCATTCTTGTATTTCTCCTAACAAAAAACTTCAGCAATGTCTCTCTTTTCAGCAATATTCAACTTCTTTACAATCAAGTGATGGTGGAAATGAACAGATTAAATGAATGGTGAAGACAGTGGCAAATGGATTCCAATGTAGCCAAGTGTGAGGTACTCCACTTTGCTCCGAAAATGATGATAGAATATTTTTGAAATATTGAAAGTCAAATAACACTGAAGTGCAAAGAGGCCTAGGAGTCCAGGTACACAGATATTAAAACGTCATGGATAAGTATGATGTGGAGTTGCCAGCGTTGGACTGGGGGAGGCACAGTAAGTAGTCTCACAACGCCAGGTTAAAGTCCAACAGGTTTATTTGGTAGCATGAGCTTTCGGAGTGTCGCTCCTTTATCAGGTGAGTGCAGAATTTGTTTCACAAACAGGGCATATATAGACACAAACTCAATTACAAGATAATGGTTGGAATGCGAGTCTTATCAGGTAATCAAGTCTTGACAGGTGCAGACAATGTGAGTGGAGAGAGGGTTAAGCACAGGTTAAAGGAACGTGAATTGTCTCCAGCCAGGACAGTTAGTGAGATTTTGCAAGCCCAGGCAAGTCGTGAGGGTTACAGATAGTGTGACATGAACCCAAGATCCCGGTTGAGGCCATCCTCATGTGTGTGGAACTTGGCTATCAGTTTCTGCTCAGCGATTCTGCGTTGTCATGTGTCATAAAGGCTGCCTTGGAGAACGCTTCCCCGAAGATCAGAGGATGAAATCCCTTGACTGCTAAAGTCTTCCCTGACAGGAAGGGAACACTCCTGCCTGGTGATTGTCGAGCAGTGTCCATTCATCCGTTGTCGTAGCGTCTGCATGGTCTCGCCGATGTACCATGCCTCGGGACATCCTTTCCTGCAGCGTATCAGGTAGACAATGCGTGTACCTGGTGGATGGTGTTCTCACATGAGATGATGACATCCGTGTCGATGATCCAGCACGTCTTGCAGAGGTTGTGTGACGTCGTGGTCACTGTTCTCCTAAAGGCTGGGTAATTTGCTCCATACAATGGTCTGTTTGAGGTTGCGCGGTTGTTTGAAGGCAGGCTAGTGGGGGTGTGGGGGTGGCCTTGGCGAGATGTTCGTCTTCATAGATGACGTATTGAAGGCTCCGGAGAAGATGCCGTAACTTCGCCGCTCCGGGGAAATACTGGACGACGAAGGGTACTCTGTCCGCCGTGTCCCATGTTTGTCTCCTGAGGAGGTCTGTGCGGTTTTTCACTGTGGCGTGTTGGAACTATCAATCGATGAGTTGAGCACCATATCCTGTTCTTATGAGGGCATCTTTCAGTGTCTGTAGGTGTCTGTTGTGATCCTCCTCATCTGAGCAGATCCTGTGTATATTGAGGCTTGTCCGTCAGGGATGACTTCTTTAACGTGTTTAGGGTGGAAGCTGCAGAAGTGAAGCATTGTGTGGTTATCCGTGGGCTTGCGGGACAGTGAGGTGCTGAGGTGACCGTCCTTGATGTGTCCAAGAATGCAACCGATTCCGGAGAGTAGTCCATGGTGAGTCTGATGGTGGGATGGAACTTGTTGATGTCATCATATAGCTGTTTCAGTGATTGCTCACCATGAGTCCAAAGGAAGAAAATGTCATCGATGTATCTAGTGTATAGCGTCGGCTGAAGGTCCTGTGCGGTGAAGAAGTCTTGTTCGAACCTGTGCATATTGAGGTGCGAATTTAGTCCCCATGGCTGTTCCGTGCGTCTGGATGAAGAACTGGTTGTTGAAGGTGAAGACATTGTGGTCCAGGATGAAGCGGATGAATTGTAAAATTGCACCTGGAGATTGGCAGTTGTCGGCGTTGAGTACTGAGGCAGTTGCAGCAATGCCGTCGTTGTGGGGGATCACCAAGACCAGGCAGGAGTGTTCCCTTCCTGTCGGGGAAGACTTCAGTAAGAAGTTTAACAACACCAGGTTAAAGTCCAACAGGTTTATTTGGTAGCAAAAGCCACACAAGCTTTCGAGGCTCTAAGCCCCTTCTTCAGACTCACCTGAAGAAGGGGCTTAGAGCCTCGAAAGCTTGTGTGGCTTTTGCTACCAAATAAACCTGTTGGACTTTAACCTGGTGTTGTTAAACTTCTTACTGTGTTCACCCCAGTCCAACGCCGGCATCTCCACATCGGGGAAGACTTCAGCAGTCAAGCGCATTCAGCCTCTGATGTTCGGGTAAGTGTTCTCCAAGGTGGCCTTCATGACACACAACGCAGAATCGCTGAGCAGAAACTGATAGCCAAGTTCTGCACACATGAGGACGGCCTGAACCTGGATCTTGGGTTCATGTCACACTATCTGTAACCCCCACGACTTGCCTGGGCTTGCAAAATCTCACTAACTGTCCTTTAACCTGTGTTTAACCCTCTCTCCACTCACATTGTCTGCACCTGTAAAGACTTGATTACCTGATAAGATTCGCATTCCAACCATTATCTTGTAATTGAGTTTGTGTCTATATATGCCCTGTTTGTGAAACAAATCCTGCACTCACCTGATGAAGGAGCAACGTTTCGAAAGCTTGTGCTACCAAATAAACCTGTTGGACATTAACCTGGTGTTGTGAGACTACTTACTATGGATAAGTATAAAATTAATCAAAAAGCTGAATGGCTTGCTTACCTTTATATCGAGTGGAATAGAATATAAGGGGATAGAAGTCATATTTGCAGCCACTCATAGCCCTGGTTAGACCATATCTGGAGTACTGAGAGCAGTTCCGAGCACCACACATTAGGAAGGACACATTTGACTTGAAGGGAATACAGTGTAGAATTACAGAATGATATCCTGACTCCAAGGTTTATGCTACGAGAAAAGATTACACGAACTAGGGTTGTATTCCTTGCAACATAGAAGATTAAAGGGTGATTTAATTGAAGGATTTAAGATGTTAAGAGAACAAATTTGATTGATATAGAGAAATAACTCTCACTAATTGGAGAGTCTGGAAGTCTTGTGGCGCAGTGGTTAGCATTTCTGCCTCTGAGCCATAAGCTCCAGATTCCAGTCCCAATCCAGGACCTGATGGCCAAGTAAGGTGTGTTCATAATGTGGCCAGATTGCAAATTCTTCCACACATGCCAATGGCTGGCAGTAAAAGTGAGAGAGACTCCTGGTCAGCCATGTTTGGTGTGGAGTGGCACTCCTCAACCTATAAGCTGCTGGTGACAGACTAGTGACCTTTTCCAGGAATTACTAGCTGTGGGTGAGATTAGCTCAGTTGGCTGGATGGCTGGTTAATGATGCAGAGTGTACCAACCGTGCAGGTTCAATTCCCATTCTGATTGAGTTTATTTATGAAGGCCCTGCCTTCTCAACCTTGTCTGTGATGATCCTCAGGTTAAGTCACCACCAGTCAAGAGGAGAGCAGCCTATGGTCATCTGGGACTATGGCGACTGTACTGTGTAGTGATATAGTTGATACATTAGATTGAATTTTCCGAAGGTCCCATTAGATTGGAATTTAGCAAAAACTACTTAATTATTTAAGAAAGGAGGGAGACAGAAAACAAGAAACTAAAGGCCAGTTAGATTAATATCTGCCAGAAGGAAAATGTTATAAGCTATTATTAAAGAAGCTATAGCAGGGCACTTGGTTAAGCTCAAAGTAATCGGGCAGAATCAATATGGTTCTGTGAAAGGGAAATCCAGTGCTTAACCAATTGATTGGAATTCTTTGAGGAAGTACCCTGTGCTTGGTTGAAGGGGAACTGATCGAGGTACTGTACTTATAAAAGATTTTCAGAAGGCATTTGATAAGGTGCCACTTGAAAAGTTATTACGGAAAATAAACCTCATGGTATAGCGGGTAACACATTGCCGTGGATAGAAGATTGGCTGGCTAACAGGAAGCAGAGAGTTGGCATAAATGTGTCTTTTTCAGGTTGGCAAGACATGACGAGTGATGTGTCACAGGCATCAGTGCTGGGGCCTCAACTGTTTACAATTTATGTAACTGACTTGAATGAAGAGATGGTTGTCAAAATTGCTGATGACACAAAGATAGATAGGAGAGTAAGTTGTGAAGAGGACATAAAGAGGTTACAAAATGATATAGATAGGCTGGCAAATGGAGTATCATGTAGGAAAATGTGAAATTGTCAATTTTGTTAGGAAGAATAAAAAAGCTTATTCATGAAAACATAATAAAAAAGGAGAGAGATTACAGAGCTCTGAGGTGCAGAGGGACCTGGGTGTCCTGGTGCATGAATCACAAAAGGCTTGTATACAGGTACAGCAAGTAAGTAGGAAAACTGAGAGTGGCACAATGACACAGTGGTTAGCACTTCTGCCTCACAGGCCAGGGACCCAGGTTCAATTCCTGGCTTGGGTCACCGTGCGGCGTCTGCATGTTCTTCCTGTGTCTGTGTGGGTTTGCTCCAGTTTCCTCCCACAGTCCAAAAGACGTGCTGGTTAGGTGCATTGGCCGTACTAAATTCTCCCTCAGCATACCCAAAAAGACACCGGAGTGTGACAACATGGGGGGATTTTCGTAGTAACTTCATTGCAGTGTTAATGTAAGCCAACTTGTGACAAATAAATACATTTTAAACTAATAGAATATCATTTATTGTGAAAGGAATTGAATGCAAAGGTAGAGAGGTTATGGTTCAGTTGTACAGGGCATTGATAAGACCACATCTGGAGCATTGTGCACAGTATTGGTCTCTCTATTTAAGGAAAAACGTAAATGTGTTAGAAGCAGTTCAGAGAAGGTATACTTTTGAGCGGGCAGCGTCGGGAGCGGGTAGTGGAGTGAGTGGGAAGCAGAGTGAGAGCTGACGGGCTTTGGCTCATCGGGCTTCGGCGTAAACAGGCAGAGGTGGGGTAGGTTTAGACAGGTTTTTTTCCTGTGTCATTGGAAGAAAGGGGGAATTATGATTGTGAGGCCAGTTTGTTGTTCTCAGTGTCGGATGTGGGAGGTCCTGGAGTCAGCTAGCCTCCCAGACGTCCATATCTGCGCGAGGTGCGTCGAGCTGCAGCTCCTAAGGGACCGCGTTGGGGAACTGGAACTGCAGCTCAATGACCTTCGTCTGGTTAGGAAGAATGAGGAGGTGATAGATCGGAGTTACAGGCAGGTGGTCACACCGGGGCCACGGGAGACAGACAAGTGGGTCACGGTTAGGAAGGAGAAGGGGAAAGGTCAGGTACGAGAGAGTACCCCAGTGGCTGTGCCCCTTAAAAATAAGTACTCCTGTTTAAGTACTGTTGGGGGGAGCAGCCTACCTGGGGGAAGCAACAGTGGCCGTGCCTCCGGCACAGAGTCCGGCCCGGCAGCTCAGAAGGGGAGGGAAAGGGAGGATGAGCAAACTGACCACAGCACCAAGGTACAGGGAGCCAGCCAAGTGGGGGGAGAAACAAAAAATGTAGTAGAAATTGGGAATAGTACACTTTTGGATGCTGTTGGGGGGGGGGGGGGGGGGGGGGGACGACTTAGCAGGGGTAAGCCATGGTGTACAGGTCACTGGCTCAGAGTCTGTCCTTGTGGCTCAGAAGGGAAGGGGGGAGAGGAGTAGAGGATTAGTCATTGGGGACTCCATAGTTAAAGGGACAGATAGGAGATTCTGTGGGAACGAGAGAGACTCGCGGTTGGTGTGTTGCCTCCCAGGAGCCAGAGTCCGCGATGTCTCGGATCGTGTTTTCGAAATCCTTAAGGGGGAGGGGGACCAGCCCCAAGTTGTGGTTCACATAGGCACTCAAGACATAGGTAGGAAAAGGGATGGGGATGTAAGGCAGAAATTCAGGGAGTTAGGGTGGAAGCTTAGGGCTAGAACAAACAAAGTTGTTATCTCTGGTTTGTTACCCGTGCCACGGGATAGTGAGGTGAGGAATAGGGAGAGAGAGCAGTTGAACACGTGGTTACAGGGATGGTGCAGGAGGGAGGGATTCAGATACCTGGACAATTGGGGCTCTTTCTGGGGTAGGTGGGACCTCTACAAACAGGATGGTCTGCACTTGAACCAGAGGGGTACCAATATCTTGGGGGGGAAATTTGCCAATGCTCTTCGGGAGGGTTTAAACTAATTCAGCAGGGGGGTGGGTACCTGAATTGTAGCTCCGGTGTACAGGAGGTTGAGAGTAGTGAGGTCATGGATGAGGTTTCAGGGTCGCAGGAGTGTACTGGCAGGCAGGAAGACGGTTTGAAATGTGTATACTTCAACGCCAGGAGCATCCGGAATAAGGTGGGTGAGCTTGCAGCATGGGTTGGTACCTGGGATTTTGATGTTGTGGCCATCTCAGAGACATGGATAGAGCAGGGACAGGAATGGTTGTTGCAGGTTCCGGGGTTTAGATGTTTCAGTAAGTGCAGGGAAGGTGGTAAAAGAGGGGGAGGTGTGGCATTGTTAGTCAAGGACAGTATTACGGTGGCAGAAAGGACATTTGATGAGGACTCGTCTACTGAGGTAGTTTGGGCTGAGGTTAGAAACAGGAAAGGAGAGGTCACCCTGTTGGGAGTTCTTTATAGACCTCCGAAAAGTTCCAGAGATGTAGAGGAAAAGATTGCAAAGATGATTCTGGATAGGAGCGAAAGTAACAGGGTAGTTGTACTGGGGGACTTTAACTTTACAAATATTGACTGGAAAAGCTATAGTTCGAGTACTTTAGAGGGGTCGGTTTTTGTCCAATGTGTGCAGGAAGGCTTCCTGACGCAGTATGTAGATAGACCAACAAGAGGCGAGGCCACATTGGATTTGGTACTGGATAATGAACCAGGCCAGGTGTTAGATTTGGAGGTAAGTGAGCACTTTGGTGACAGTGACCACAATTCGATTAAGTTTACCTTAGCAATGGAAAAGAATAGGTATATACCAAAAGGGCAAGAGTTATAGCTGGGGGGGAAAGGAAATTATGATGCGATTAGGCGAGATTTCGCTGGCATAGGTTGGGGAAGGAAACTGCAGGGGATGGGCACAATTGTAATGTGGAACTTGTTCAAGGAACAGCTACTATGCGTCCTTGATAAATATGTACCCGTCAGGTAGGGAGGAAGCAGTCGTGTGAGGGAACCGTGGTTGAATCTCTTGTGAAGAGGAAGAAGGAGACTTATGTAAAGATGAGACATGAAGGCTCAGTTAGGGCACTTGAGAGTTACAAGTTAGCTAGGAAGGACCTAAAGAAAGAGTTAAGAAGAGCCAGGAGGGGACATGAGAAGTCTTTGGCAGGTAGGATCAAGGAAAACCCTAAAGCTTTCTATAGATATGTCAGGAGGAAAAGAATGACTAGGGTAAGATTAGGGCCAGTCAAAGACAGTAGTGGGAAGATGTGCGTGGAGTCTGAAGAGATAGGAGAGGCACTAAATGAATATTTTTCGTCGGTATTCACACTGGAGAGGGACAGTGTTGTTGAGGGGAGTACTGAGATGCACTCTGTTGGACTGGATGGGATTGATGTTCATAAGGAGGAGGTGTTAGCAATTCTGGAAAGGGTAAAAATAGATAAGTCCCCTGGGCCGGATGGGATTTATCCTAGGATTCTCTGGGAGGCTAGAGAGGAGATTGCAGAGCCTTTGGCTTTGATCTTTGTGTTGTCATTGTCTACAGGAACAGTGCCAGAAGACTGGAGGATAGCAAATGTTGTCCCCTTGTTCAAGAAGGGGAGTAGGGACAACCCTGATAATTATAGACCGGTGAGCCTTACCTCTGTTGTGGGCAAAGTATTGGAAAGGATTATGAGAGATAGGATTCATAATCACCTAGAAAGGAATAATTTGATTAGGGATAGTCAGCACGGTTTTGTGAAAGGTAGGTCGTGCCTCACAAACCTTATTGAGTTCTTTGAGAAGGTGACCAAAGAGGTGGATGAGGGTAAAGCGGTTGATGTGGTGTATATGGATTTCAGCAAAGCGTTTGATAAGGTTCCCCATGGTAAGCTTTTGCAGAAAATACGGACACATGGGATTGAGGGTGATTTAGTGGTTTGGATCAGGAAAACAGAGGGTGGTGGTTGATGGGAAATATTCATCCTGGAGTTCAGTTACTCGTGGTGTACTGCAAGGATCTGTTTTGGGGCCACTGCTGTTTGTCATTTTTATTAATGACCTGGATGAGGGCGTGGAAGGATGGATTAGTAAATTTGCGGATGACACTAAAGTCGGTGGAGTTGTAGACAGTGCAGAGGGAAGTGGCAGGGACATAGATAAGCTGCAGAGCTGGGCTGAGAGGTGGTAAATGGAGTTTAATGTGGAAAAGTGTGAGGTGATTCACTTTGGAAGGAGTAACAGGAATACAGAGTACTGGGCTAATAGTAAGATACTTGGTAGTGTGGATGAACAGAGGGATCTGGGTGTCCATGTGCATAGATCCTTGAAAGTTGGCACCCAGACTGATAGGGTTGTTAAGAAGGCGTACATTGGTAGCTTTTATTGGTAGAGGGATTGAGTTTCGGAGCCAGGAGGTCATGCTGCAACTGTACAAAACTCTGGTGCGGCCGCATTTGGAGTATTGCGTACAGTTCTGGTCGCCGTATTATAGGAAAGATGTGGAAGTGTTGGAAAGGGTGCAGAGGAGATTTACCAGGATGTTGACTGGTATGGTGGGAAGATCGTATGAGGAAAGGCCGAGGGACTTGAGATTGTTTTCGTTAGAGAGAAGAAGGTTAAGAGGTGACTTAATAGAGGCATACAAGATGATCAGAGGATTAGATAGGGTGGATAGTGAGAGCCTTTTTCCTCGGATGGTGATGGCTAGCACAAAGGGACATAGCTTTAAATTGAGGGGTGAGAGATATAGGACAGATGTTAGAGGTAGGTTCTTTACTCAGAGAGTAGTAAGAGGGTGGAATGCCCTGCCTGCAGCAGTAGTGGACTCGTCAACATTAAGAGCATTCAAATGGTTATTGGATCAACATATGGATGATATTGGAATAGTGTAGATTAGAGGGGCTTTAGATTGGTTCCAGTGGTTGGCGCAACATCGAGGGCCGAAGGGCCTGTACTGCGCTGTAATGTTCTATGGGACTTGAGTTTTGTGGCAAAATAGGTGACAAAACTCAGTTTCCCCAAAGAGCAAAGATGTTTACGGGGTGATCCAGCAACAATTTTCAGAATGATGAGGGGTTTTGTTACAGCAAGTCAGGAGAAACAGTTTCCTGTGGCAAACGGTCAGAGAATTGACAAAGAGGCAAGGAGGGGAACTGATTTCACACACAAAGCTGTTATACTCTGGAACACATTCCCTGGACAATCAGCTTCCATTGGAAATTTCAAAAGGAAATCGAACCCTGTAGTTGCAATGTTCGAGAGAAGTAATTGTGGTGTGAGAATACAAGGAAAGTAGAAAGAAACTGAAGCAAGGACTAAGAAGGGCTAAAAGGGGTCACGAAGAAACATTGGCCAGCAGGATTAAGGAAAATCTCAAGGCTTTTTATACATATGTAAAGAGCAAGAGGGTAGTCAGGGAGAGGGTTGGCCCACTCAAGAACAAGGGAGGGAATCTATGCATGGAGCCAGAGGAAATGGGCGAGGAATTAAATGAGTACTTTGCGTCAGTATTCACCAAAGGGATGGACTTAGTGGATGATGAGTCTGGGAAAGGATGTGTCGATAGTTTGAGCCATGTTGAGATCAAAAAGGTGGTATTGGGGTTCTTGAGAAACATTAAGGTAGACAAGTCCCCAGGGCCTGATGGGATATACCTCAGAATACTGAGAGAGGCAAGGGAGGAAATTACTGGGGCCTTGAGAGAAATCGTTGTATCCTCACTGGCTACAGGGGAGGTCCCAGAGGATTGGAGAATAACCAATGTTGTTCCTTTGTTTAAGAAGGGTAGCAAGAATAATCCAGGTAATTACAGGCCGGTGAGCCTTACATCAGTGGTAGGGAAATTATTGGAGAGGATTCTTCGAGACAGGATTTATTCCCACTTGGAAATAAGTGGACGCATTAGTGAGAGGCAACATGGTTTTGTGAAGGGGAGGTCGTGTCTCACGAACTTGATCGAGTTTTTTGAGGAAGTGACGAAGATGATTGATGTGGGTAGGGCAGTGGATGTTGTCTACATGGACTTCAGTAAGGCCTTTGACAAGGTCCCTCATGGCAGACTGGTGCAGAAGGTGAAGTCGCATGGGATCAGAGGTGAGCTGGCAAGGTGGATACAAAACTGGCTCGGTCGAAGACAGAGGGTAGCAGTAGAAGGGTGCGTTTCTGAATGGAGGGCTGTGACAAGTGGTGTTCCTCAGGTATCAGTGCTGGGACCTTTGCTGTTTGTTTTATATATATATATATAAATGATTTGGAGGAAAATGTAACTGGTTTGATTAGTACGTTTGCAGAAGACACAAAGGTTGACGGATTTGCGGATAGCCATGAGGACCATCAGAGGATACAGCAGGATATACATCAGTTGGAGACTTGGGCGGAAAGATGGCAGATAGAGTTTAATCCGGACAAATGTGCGGTAATACATTTTGGAAGTTCTAATACAGATAGGAAATATACAGTAAATGGCAGAACCCTTAAGAGTATTAATAGGCAAAGGGATCTGGGTGTACAGGTACACAGGTCACTGAAAGTGGCAACGCAGGTGGAGAAGGTAGTCAAGAAGGCATGCTTGCCTTCATCGGCCGGGACATTAAGTTTAAAAATTGGCAAGTCATGTTGCAGCTTTATAGAACCTTAGTTAGGCCGGACTTGGAATAGTGTTCAATTCTGGTCGCCACGCTGCCAGAAGGATGTGGAGGCTTTGGAGAGGGTACAGAAAATATTTACCAGGATGTTGCCTGGTATGGAGGGCATTAGCTATGAGGAGAGGTTGGAGAAACTTGGTTTGTTCTCACTGGAGCGACGGAGGTTGAGGGGAGACCTGATAGAAGTCTACAAGATTGAGAGGCATGGACAGAGTGGATAGTCAGAAGCTTTTTCCCAGGGTGGAAGAGTCAATTACTTGGGGGCACAGGTTTAAGGTGCGAGGGCCAAGGTTTAAAGGAGATGTATGAGGCAGATTTTTTACACAGAGTAGTGGGCGCCTGGAACCCGTTGCCGGGGGAGGTAGTGGAAGCGGATACGGTAGTGACTTTTAAGGGGCGACTTGACAAATACATGAATAGAATGGGAATAGAGGGATATGGTCCCCGGAAGGGTAGGGGGGGGTTTTAGTTCAATCGGGCAGCATAGTCGGTGCAGGCTTGGAGGGCTGAAGGGCCTGTTCCTGTGCTGTAATTTTCTTTGTTCTTTGTACACCGGCACATTTCCCTCAAAGTACTGGCTCTTGATTTGCTGAATGGCCTCCTCCTGTGCTAGGTGACTCTCAGCGGTACTTTGTTGGATGTCTCCTGGGATCTCAGTTCACCACCTCGTAGGACTGTCTGCATTTGGAAAATCGTTTCTTTCAAGAAATCAAGATCTGTGTCATGCAGAGCCCCCTTCTAAGCCCATGCTGATTGCTAGTTTATTCCTGTACAAATTTCGCAATTGATTAAAAACATAGACCCCCCATTTATGGGCATAGGAGTAGGGACACCTCATTGGTGCATTTCTTATCTATTAACACATTCCAGGTATCCCAGAACACACAATAATAATTTGCTTGCTTCACATTTCCTACCTGGTTTCCCAGAACTGCTGAATCCCATGAGATTTATTGATGGTTGAGGTTTCTGGCCTTAACTGTGTTAAAAAGCTTGTTAATGCTGCTTGGGTTATTTGTAGGGGGGGGGGGGGGGGGTGGAAACATGTGAATTCTTGGAGTGGGCACTCAAAATGTTTATTATTAAGTGCTCATCCTGTTTCAAGCCAAACTTTTTCTGATTCTCACCTCTGACGATTCTCTTTATACTACAACACTAAAAGACTTTGCACTGTGCCTTTTCTGTCCCTCTTCAAATGTCCCATTTAATGGATTGTGTTGCTTGGCCCTGTACCCCTATATTCAGAGTATCCACTTCCTCCTCTTAGTTTCATTTTTGATTTATTTTTCTATTTAAAACCAGGCTTGCTTAATCTGCTGCTGCACACGCACTTGTCATTATGTCTTTAAAAGATGTTGCACACAAACATCTTTTACCCAATTGTTCAGCTTCAGCTTTCTCATTTCTTCCACATTAGTCCTTTTAAAAGGATGTATCTGGTTGCTACTGAGCATTTGTATTTCAGAATCGCTGTCTGTTACTCCCATTCCTTATAAATGATCTGGCTTATTGAGAAACAGCAGTTTGCGATAAGCATAATCACTTGTCTCTCTGACACACCTGTCTGAACTTCCAATTCTAAATCATAACCTACATTATGCCAATGGACATTGCCCATTATCATCTTCATAGAACTAACCATTTTTTGTGCGTGCAGAGTGGGTGCTCAACACCTTTCTCTTGTCTATTTAGAGGTGGGAGGCGGAATTTTGCCATCCTGCCCACCACGAAAATCGCAGCGGGCGGGGAGGGAGGGGGGGGACCATGGAAAGGTCTGCTGACTTCAGGCGGGATTTTTCGGTTTGAGGGTGAGCACGGCCAGAAAATCCCGAAGGTTTTAGTGGCTCCTGATCTGCCTATAAGAGTTGATGTACAAGGTGATGGTTGTTGTGTAGACATGAATTTGGACATCCTCCACCCCATTCCTCCCTTCCAATTCAGACTGTCATGCCGGCTTGAGCAGAAATTCTCTCATTTGTACAGGAATCAAACATTTTATTTAGCTCACAATGTAGTTTTTCTACACTGAACTTAGCAGGATAACATTCATGAAACAAGCAAAATAGTCGAGTGCGAGCAGACTCTGTATAGTATGGGGAGCAGCCACTGTCAGAATGACATATTATACAAAATAATAGTGCCGCACAAATCTGCTTTATTGAATGGACATCAACAAGCCTGCTTCACTACTCTTAAGAGGAACCAGTGCAGAACTAGAGGCTATACAGAACTACCCCCTGCTGGTGGTGGACAGTCGCTACAGACAAGACTGTCTCAGGAGGGACAAATGTTCACAGCAGCTGGCTTTCCACTGAGTGTTGACTGATTTGTCTTGGTTACAGGATTAGGGGGACATGAAGCAAATCAATTTCCAAATAGAATTGAGGAAAGTTATGTCCTGTCTCACCCTGTGGATCCAAAAGGTACAATGCACTGGCCCAGTGCCACACTGAGCCAGTGAAGATCACAAATGCCCAGGAGGGTTCCAGTCTGTGCCAAATTGGCCAATTGCAGTCTGCAATTGGTCCAAGTACCTCTGTTGGGAGTGGGGAGCCAGCCAGGGCCCCATTTCCTGGCCACATCCTGCTGGAAACCATGTGGACAAGATCAGACATGGCTGCAACACGCTCTCAGTCCAACAGCCAGATAAGGTCATTTCCTGGGTTTGCCCAGGAAGAATGGGTACTGTGGTGAGGTATGCAGTCTCTTCAGTACTGCCCCTTCCCTCCCAGTGAGGGCGGGAGGAATGATGACAGCATCAGGGCATAGTTCCGCAATGATCCTGTGTCTACTAAATAGCTGCCATTGAAATCCTGGCTATATTTAGAGGGGTAAGGAGCAGTGAACATCATCATAGAATCCCTACAGTGCAGAAGGAGGCCATTCAGCCCATTGAGTCTGCGCCGAACAAAATCCCACCTAGGCCCGATCCTCACAACCCCATGCATTTACCCTAGCTAGTCCCTCTTACACCAAGGGCAATTTAGCATGGCCAATCCACCAAACCTATAGGGCCTTCCCTTCTCTAGTCATTCACTCAAACTCTAAAAGCATTGTTGCAGGACAGAAGTTGAACTTGACCAGGAATTTTAAACTGGATTTATCCTCGCGTGTGTAAGACAGACTGACAATGCTGTTGGAGGTGGATGGTGAGTAACTGTGATAACAGAGATGCCATTCTAACTCTTCCTTCTCCCCTCCAGGTGCTCACCAACACTAGGAATAGCAGGCAGGATTATGGCGATGTTATTGGAATGGTACTGATAGAACAGAGTGCCCCATTCCCGGGAAGAGAGCTCTTGGAAAACCATCCCATCCCCCCTCACAAAGACCACTCATTATACAAACCACTGGGTAACAAACGGAGTTAAAATACTTTCCTCTTTAAATCAGACAATCTCATTCCATCATAAAATAACACATTGTGCCAGTGCAGATCAACAATACATCATTAAAAACTGCACGTACGTCATTGTAAACAGAATCATACAAATTAGACACCAGCTCCCACCGCATTTTCCTTTCCATTCACAAACTCAAGTGCATCTACACAAATCGCTTTTGGTCAACTGCGTACATTCGCCCAGCTGGAGCCTTCCGGAAAAACAGACTGTTTCCTCGGCTCAGGTTTCCCTGCAAGAGAAAAAACATGTCATGAGAAAGCTGCTGAAAAGAAAGTGGGGGAGGAGCTGCAGGTAAAGACAGGGGCTCGATACCAGATCCTGGAAACAGTCGAGACTGTCTCCAGGATCTGGAGACTATGGGCAGCACGGTGGGACAGTGGTTAGCACTGCTGCCGCACAGTCTCGGGTCACTGTCTGTGTGGAGTTTGCACGTTCTCTCCGGATCTGCGTGGGTTTCCTCCGGGTGCTCTGGTTTCCTCCCACAATCCAAAGATGTGCTGGTTAAATTGCCCTTTCGTGTCGGGGGATTAGCAGGGTAAATATGTGGGGTCAGGGAGATAGGGCCTGGGTGGGATTGTGGTCAGTGTAGACTCGATGGGCCAAATGGCCTCCTTCTACACTGCAGGGATTCAATGATTCTAAAGAAAAGAGACAGACTGATATCTGCTTCAACACACAGCCAGCAATGTCACATGTGCCAGCACTGGAAATACTCAGCATAAGTGATGAAAACTTACTTTCTGTTTCGCTGCACAAACACCGCTGGGCCTACTGAGAATTTCCAGCATTTTAGAAACACAAACTAGAAGCAGGGGTAGGTCATTTGGCCCTTCGAGCCTGCTCCGCCATTCATCTTGATCATGGCTGATCATTGAATCAATGTCCTGCTTCCCCCTTCCTCCCATATTCCTTGATCCCTTTAGCCCTGACAGCTATATCTAATTTCTTCTTGAAATCAGACAACATGTTGGCCTCAACTACTTTCTGTGGTAGTGAATTCCACACATTCATCACCCTCTAGGTGAAGACATTTTTCCTCAGTTCTAAAACATTTACCCCTTATCCTCAAACTATCCCCTCTAAATTGAGCCAGGGCAGGACTTACTTAATGGTAGGACGCTGGGGAGAATTACAGAACAAAGAGATCGAGGGATACATGTTCATAGCTCCTTGAAAGTGGAGTCACAGGTGGACAGAGTGGTGAAGAAGACATTCAGCATGCTTGGTTTCATCGGTCAGAACATTGAATACAGGAGTTGGGACATATTGTTGAAGTTGTACAAGACATTGGTAAGGCCACACTTGGAATACTGTGTACAGTTCTGGTCACCCTATTATAGAAAGGATATTATTAAAGTAGAAAGAGTGCAGAAAAGATTTACTAGGATGCTACCGGGACTTGATGGATTGAGTTATAAGAGGAGGCTGGATAGTCTGGGATTTTGTTCTCTGGAGCGTAGGAGGCTGAGGGGTGATCTTATAAAGGTCTATAAAATAATGAGGGGCACAGATCAGCTAGATAGTCAATATCTTTTTCCAAAGGTAGGGGAGTCTAAAACTAGAGGACATAGGTTTAAGGGGAGAGATACAAAAGTGTCCAGAGGGGCAATTTTTTCACACACAGGGTGGTGAGTGTCTGGAACAAGCTCCCAGAGGTAGTAGTAGAGGCGGGTACAATTTGGTATTTTAAAAAGCATTTAGACAGTTACATGGGTAAGAGGGGTATAGAGGGATATGGGCCAAAGGCAGGCAATTGGGACACGTTTAGGGGTTTAAAGAAAAGGGCAGCATGGATAAGTTGGGTCGAAGGGCCTATTTCCGTGCTGTAAACCTTTATGACTCTAGTGCTGGACTCCCCCACCATTGACAGCATTCTTTCGGAATCTACTTTGTCTAACCCTGTTAGAATTTTATAGGTTTCTATGCGATTCCCCCTCACTCTTCTAAACTCCAGCGAATATAATCTTAACCAAGTCTCTCCTCGTATGACAAACTTGCCATCCTAGGAATCAGCCTGGTAAACCTTCGCTGTACTCACTCTATAGCAAGGACGTCCTTCCTCATAAGGACACCAAAACTGCACACAATACTCCAGGTGTGGTCTCACCAATGCCCTACACAATTGCAGCAAAACATCCCTATCCCTATAGAAGGCCAACATACCATTTGCTTTCTTTATTGCCTGCTGTACCTGCGCTCTTACTTTCAGCGACTGATGCATGAGGAATCCAAGGTCTCGTTGAGTATCCACCTCTCTCAATTTACACCCATTCAAGTAATAATCTTTCTTCCTATTATTGCTACCAAAGTGGACAACCTCACATTTATCCACATTATACTGCATCTGCCATGCAGATGCCCACACACTCAGCCTGTCCAAATCATGCTGAAGCATCTCTGCATCCTCCTCACAGCTCACCCTCCCACTCAACTTTGTATCATCTGCAAATCTGGAGATAATACCTTTAGTTTCCTCTTCCAAATCATTAATATAGAATGTGAACAATTGGGGTCCGAGCACAGATCCCTGTGGAACCCCACTAGTCACTGTCTGCCAATAAGAAAATGACCCTTTATGCCAACTCTTTGTTTCCTATCTGCTAACCAGCTTGCTATTCATCTCAAGGCATTACATGCAATCCCATGTGCTTTAACTTTACATAGTAGTCTGTTATGTGAGACCTTGTCAAAGGCCTTCTGGAAATCTAAATAAGCCACATCCACTGGTTCTCCTTGGTCAAGTCTACTAGTTACATCCTCAAAAAATTCCAATAGATTTGTTAAGCATGATTTTCTCTTTTATGAATCCATGCTGACTTTGTCTGATTATACCACTGCCTTCCAAATGCCAAGTTATGAAATCTTTGATAATAGACTCCAGCAACTTCCCCAGTACTGATGTTAGGCTCACTGGTCTAGTTTCCTGTTTTCTCTCTACCTCCCTTTTTGAAAAGTGGGCTTACATTAGCTACCCTCTAATCTGTAGGAACTATTCCAGACTGCAAAGAATTTTGGAAAATAACCACCAATGGATCTACTACTTCTCGGGCCAATTCCTCAAGTACTCTGGGATGAAGATTAATTGGACCTGGAGATTTATCCACCTTCAATCCCATCAATTTCCCCAAAACCATTTCTCTACTAATGCTGATTTCCTTCAGCTCCTCACTAATTACTGCTTTGATTTTCAAATTCCAGCACATGCGGTATTTTGGTTTTATGCCAATACAAAGACAGGTCTACATCAACGGGGATGAAGTAGAAAGGGTTGAGAGCTTCAAGTTTTTAGGTGTCCAGATCACCAACAACTTGTCCTGGTCCCCCCATGCCAACACTATAGTTAAGAAAGCCCACCAACGCCTCTACTTTCTCAGAAGACTAAGGAAATTTGGCATGTCAGCTACAACTCTTACCAACTTTTACAGATGCACCATAGAAAGCATTCTTTCTGTTTGTATTTTCTGTTGGTATGGCTCCTGCTCTGCCCAAGACCGCAAGGAACTACAAAAGGTCGTGAATGTAGCCCAATCCATCACGCAAACCAGCCTCCCATCCATTGACTTGGTCTACACTTCCCGCTGCCTCTGCAAAGCAGCCAGCATAATTAAGGACCCCACGCACCCCAGACATTCTCTCTTCCACCTTCTTCCCTGCTGCTGTCAGACTTTTGAATGGACTTACCTTGCATTAAGTTGATCTTTCTCTACACCCTAGCTATGACTGTAACACTACATTCTGCACTCTCTCGTTTCCTTCTCTGTGAACGGTATGTTTTGCCTGTATAGCATGCAAGAAACAATACTTTTCCCTGTACGCTAATACACGTGACAGTAATAAATCAAATCAAATCAAAAGGTTTAACGATGCTGCTTAGAGCAGACAGCCAATGTCAGTGGACACCCTGCCTCGGAGGAATTAGGCGCTGTAGCTGACTCAGATTCACAGACATTCTTTAGAGATTGACCAGTGAGAATCCTGGCTGATTTCTGTCCCCGTTGGATCACTACAGCATCCAAGTAATAGTTACCTAGGAACAAAGAAACTCCAGTATACCGACTGCCAACCCATCTCAGATCCACTAACAAGACAAGATGGAGGCCTGACTACTCTGGCCCAGTACCTCATGATACAAACATCAACTGACAAAGCACTAACGGGGAGTGCAGAACAAAAATGCATAATCTTAAAAGGAGTGCTACGCCATTCTAGGTAGTATGAAGCAATTTTCTCCACACAGAAGGGAGTGGAAGTATGGAACTCTTATCCAAAAAGCTGTTGATGCTGGGGCCCTTGAAAATTTCAAATGGAACTCAATATAATTTTGTTAGTTAAGAATATTGAATGTTATGGAAACCAAGATGGGTTGAAGTTAACAAATCGTCCAATTGAAGGATGGAGTAGGTGTGAGGGGCTAACTGGTTTAATTACTCTTCTAATGTCCCTTAAACAGCTTGGAAGATGTGAAGCCTCGTCTTGCTCGGTTTCACAAACTCCACCCACCTACAACTTTCTCCAGTCTTGGAACTAGGCCGGTTTGAGAAGAGATGTTTGGAACCATCGCACAGAAACCCTGGCAACTCCTGAGGGCTTGTCGGTGGGAACCATCTTTAATGTGTGTGGCATGTTCCAGCCACATCATATTAACTGGATAATGCAGCAACTGAGGAACAGCCACAAGATACAAACAGGAACAGATCCCAGACTCATTCATATCTGTGCTCGAACTTACCTGGCCAGTTCTAACAAGTCAAATGGAACATTGAACAAAGAACAAAGAACAAAACAGCACAGGAACAGGCCCCTCGGCCCTCCAAGCCTGCGCCACTCATGTGCCCAACTAGACCATTCGTTTGTATCCCTCCATTCCCAGTCTGTTCATGTGGCTATCTAGATACGTCTTAAACGATCCCAGCATGTCCGCCTCAATCACCTTGCTTGGGAGTGCATTCCAGGCCCCCACCACCCTCTGTGTAAAATACGTCCCCCTGACATCTGTGTTGAACCTTGCCCCCCGTCACCTCCGACCTGGGAAAAAGCTTCCCACTGTTCACCCTATCTATGCCCTTCATAATTTTATACACCTCTATTAGGTCGCCCCTCATCCTCTGTCTTTCCAGGGAGAACAACCCCAGTTTACCCAATCTCTCCTCATAACTAAGCCCCTCCATACCAGGCAACATTCTGGTAAACCTTTTCTGTACTCTCTCCAAAGCCTCCACGTCCTTCTGGTAGTGTGGCGACCAGAACTGGACACAGTATTCCAAATGTGGCCTAACCAACGTTCTATACAGCCGCAACATCATATGCCAACTTTTATATTCTATGCCCTGTCCAATAAAGGCAAGCATGCCATGTGCCTTCTTCACCACCCTCTCCACCTGTGCTGCCATTGAGGCAGTAACTAAACTAGTAGGTAATAAAGTTCCACATAAGACACTTGTTAGTTGAAACTAAAGCTCACAGAATTGATGAAAAATTATTGGCCAATTGCCGTCTCTTATCTAGCCCAACTCCCAGAGCAGGGATAATGCAAGAAATGATATTTGGTGTCCCACAATGATCTGTGCTGGGGTCTCAGCCATTCGCTCTGTCTTTTAATAATTTAGATACAAGAATGCAGGAAATAGCAGTAGACTCTCGAGGCAACTGCGCCATCCAATAAGATCATAGGCAGTCGGAACTTGCACAGAATCCCCTCCCACTTTCCTGCCTGTTCTCTATAATGTGGAGATGCTGGCGTTGGACTGGGGTAAACACAGTAAGAGTTTTAACAACACCAGGTTCAAGTCCAACAGGTTTATTTGGTAGCAAATGCCATTAGCTTTCGGAGCGCTGCTCCTTTGTCAGATGGAGTGGAAATCTGCTTTCAAACAGGGCACAGAGACACAAAATCAAGTTACAGAATACTGATTAGAATGCGAATCTCTACAGCCAACCAGGTCTTAAAGATACAGACAATGTGAGTGGAGGGCGCATTAAGCACAGGTTAGAGAGATGTGTATTGTCTCCAGACAGGACAGCCAGTGAGATTCTGCAAGTCCAGGAGGCAAGCCTGGACTTGCAGAAAAGGGTTTATTCGCTTAAGAAAAACACTAGAGCAGCTTGAGTCCATACTCATTGGTGTTTAGAAGAATGAGAGGTGACCTTATTGAAATATCTAAGGGGGCTCAACTGCGTAGGTGCTGAAAGAATGTTTCCCCTTGTAAGGGAGTCAGCAACTAGGGGCACAGTTTCAAAATAAATGTCATAAAACATAGAAACTGGAAGCAAGAGCAGGCCATTCGGCCCTTCGAGCCTCTCCACCATTCATTACGATCATGGCTGATCATCAAATTCAATATCCTGATCTCCCCTTCTCCCATATCCCTTGATCTCTTTAGCCCTAGAGCTATAACTAATTTCCTTTTGAAATCACACAATGTTTTGGCCTCAGCTACTTTCTCTGGTAGTGAATTCCACACGTTCACCACCCTCTGGGTGAAGAAATTTCTCCTTACCTCCGGTCTTATACTCAAACTATGACCCCTAGTTCTGTACTCCCACACCATTGAGAATATTCTTTCTGAATCTACCCTGTCTAACCCTATTAGAGTTTTATAAGTTTCATGAGATCCCCTCTCACTCTTCTAAACTCCAACGAATACAATCCTAACTGACTTAGTCTCTCCTCATGTAACAGACCTGCCATCCCAGGAATCAGTCTGGTAAACGTTTGCTGTATTCCCTCTATAGCAAGGACATCCTTCCTTAGATAGGGACACCAAAACTGCACACAATACTCCAGATGTGGCCTCATCAATACCCTGTACAATTGCAGCAAACCATCCCTATCCCTATACTCCAATCCTCTCTCTATGAAGGCCAACATACCATTTGCCTTCTTTACTGCCTACTGTACCTGCGCACTTACTTTCAGTGACTGATGCATGAGGACACCAAGGCCTCGCTAAGTATCTCAATTTACACCAATTCAAGTAATCATCTGTTTTCCTACTATTGCTACCAAAGTGGATAACCTCAGTAACCCACATTACACTGCATTTGCCATGCATATGCCACTCACTCAGCCTGTCCAAATCACACTGAAACAATTCTCCAACCTCCTCAGCTCACCCTCCCACCCAACTTTGTACCACCTGCAAATTTGGAGATAATGCATTTAGTTCCCTCTTCCAAATCATTAATATATAATGTGAACAGTTGGGATCCTAGCACAGATCCCTGTGGAACCCCACTAGTCATTGCCTGCCAAATCAGAAAAAGACCCATTTATGCCAACTCTTTGTGCTTCCTATCTGCTAACCAGCTTTCTGTCCATCTCAAGACATTACCTGCGATCCCATACACTTTAACTTTACATAGTATCTGGTGTGAGACTTTGCTGAAAGCCTTCTGAAAGTCTAAATAAACCACATCCACTGGTCCTCCTCAGCAGAGTCTTCCATTTAAGTCCTTCTCAGAGGGTCATTAATTCTCTTCCACATAGAAAGTGGAGGCCGGGTCATTGAATATATATGAGGCCAAGTTAGACAAATTTTTGACTGACAAGAGAGTAAAGGGGTATGGGGGACAGGCAGGAAAGTGGAGTTAAGACCACAATTAGGTTAGCCATATTGAGGGGCTGAATAGTCTCCTCCTATTTTTAATGCTATATTCAGCTAGGCCCACTCACTTTCCAATTCATGGGCCAGGGAGACTCAATACAGTGACCACGCAATAAATGCAGGCGGTTACAATAGACCTATACTGCTTCCAGTACAAGTAGCAAATGAAACAAGTGAATCCACTCACCTCTCTGCTCAGCTGGCGCCAGCAGTCAACCCATGAAGTGTACACAGCTGCATAGGGAGGGAGGCCACCAACCAGGCTGGGGAGAGACACACACATTAGACAGTGATTCAACAACCAGCACAGAGGGGAAAACCTGCTGTTACACAGCTCAGCACCAGGCGGGACAACACTCTACAAGGAGGAGATGATCCCTTTCTTTTTGGCTGCATTGCACATGGCCTGCACTCATTGGAACTGACATTTTGATAGCTGTCACTCTACAATCTCATTCCTTGCATTAATGCCCTGCTAGTGACATCTTCTTATCAGGAACAGCTGCCACACATATACACTGCATGGAATACTCAATGATGCATTGTACTCGATATATACTCAATGGGATACTTGGTGGTACAATGTATTTGATATACACTGAATGGGATACTTGATGTTTCATTGTATTTGATATACACTGACTGGGATACTTGATGGTACATCGTATTTGATATACACTGCATGGAATACTCGATGGTACACTGCACTCGATATACACTGCATGGGATACTCGGTATGGTGTACTCGATATACAGTGCATAGGGTACTCGATGGTACAGTGTACTTGATATACACTGCATGGGGTACTTGATTGTACAGTGCACTCAATATACACTGAATAAGATACTCGATGGTACAGTGAACTCGATATATACTGTATAGAAATCATAGAATCATAGAAACCCTACAGTGTAGAAAGAGGCCATTCGGCCCATCGAGTCTGCACCGACCACAATCCCACCCAGGCCCTACCCCCATATCCCCACATATTTACCCACTAATCCCTCTAACCTACCCATCTCAAGACACTAAGGGGCAATTTTAGCACGGCCAATCAACCTAACCCACACATCTTTGGACTGTGGGAGGAAACCGGAGCACCCGGAGGAAACCCACGCAGACACGAGGAGAATGTGCAAACTCCACACAGACAGTGACCCGAGCCGGGAATCGAACCCAGGTCCCTGGAGCTGTGAAGCAGCAGTGCTAACCACTGTGCTACCGTGCCGCCCTATGGGATACTCGATGGTACAGTGAACTCAATATATACTGTATGGGATACTCGATGGTACAGTGAACTCAATATATACTGTATGGGATACTCGATGGTACAGTGAACTCAATATATACTGTATGGGATACTCGATGGTACAGTGAACTCAATATATACTGTATGGGATACTCGATGGTACAGTGAACTCAATATATACTGTATGGGATACTCGATGGTACAGTGAACTCAATATATACTGTATGGGATACTCGATGGTACAGTGAACTCAATATATACTGTATGGGATACTCGATGGTACAGTGAACTCAATATATACTGTATGGGATACTCGATGGTACAGTGAACTCAATATATACTGTATGGGATACTCGATGGTACATTAGGTACAGAGTTTTCAACTTCTGCAGCAGGTGGATTGCAATCATCTTTTCCAGTTCAATTGGGAGAAGCAGATTGCACTCTTGCTTCCTGCTGAAAGACATTCATTGGTCAGTGTAGACAGAGCTTTGCTCTGTATCTAACCCTGTGCTGTACCTGTCAAGGCGACTTTAGATGCTACTGCTAGGTGACTAAGCTAAAAATATTTCACTTCCCAGGAATAACATCCTTGATTCTATGAGCAAGAAATTCAGACATAAATGACTTGTCTACAACTACTAAGTCTCCCACACAAAGCATGGGGTTTGAGAAAAGATTGGAGGGCTAACTCACCCACAGTTGTTGACTGCCATCAGATTGGAGACGAGTACAAAGGGGTATGTCAGCATACTGGCCAGGAACTGTTAAAGAAATGAGTAGACAGACAGTGAAAGAATGCGCATCACCACTTTTGATAAAGCAGCAGCAATAC
This sequence comes from Mustelus asterias, assembly GCF_964213995.1. Classification (NCBI taxonomy): domain Eukaryota; kingdom Metazoa; phylum Chordata; class Chondrichthyes; order Carcharhiniformes; family Triakidae; genus Mustelus; species Mustelus asterias. Next base: position 70,357,010 of record NC_135809.1, read on the forward strand.
AGCTCAGTCACCTTTCCTTTCACTTTTATTTACCATTATTGTCACAAGTAGGCTTACACTAACGCTGCAACAAAGTTACTGTGAAAATCCCCCAGTCACCACACTCCGACACCTGTTCAGGTACATGGAGGGAGAATTTAGCATGGCCAATGCATCTAACCAGCACGTCTTTGGAGTGTGGGAGGAAACTGGAGCACTCAGACGAAACCCACCCAGACGCGGAGAGAATGTTCAGACTCCACACAGACAGTGACCCAAGCAGGGAATCGAACCCTGGTCCCTGGCGCTGTGGGGCAGCAGTGCTAACCACTGTGCCACCATGTTTCTGCAGCAGCAGTACACAGCCTGCTGTGCAGGGCAGGGACAAAGCTCCAGCTTCTTACTGTCCTCTCATTTAATGTATCAATCCAGGTCTTGGCTCATTGCCATTTATCTACAGCCTCTGTCTGTGCTTCAATTTTGAGTTATCCAAACCCCGGGACCCAATGAAGCCAGGCTGAACGGCAGCTAGCAATAGTGCTGGGGCTCCATGAGCTCAGAAGGACCTGTAGTTTGACTTAAACTCTGTCTTTGCATGCCTGACCCCCCTTAATGCAGGGGGCCTAAAGCTGACAGATATTGCTTGCTGTACCATTTCATTTCAGAGCAGCATTCAGTTTGTTGACACAGCAGGCAAGTTGCTGAATCTCAGAAATGTTATGGTGCAGGAAGCTGCCACTCAGCCCATCATGTCTGCACTGGCTCTGTGAATGAGCAACTCAGTTAGTTTCATTCCCCTGCCTTTTCCCCATACCCCTGCACATTCTTCCTTTTCAGAGAACAGACTCTTTCCCTTGTGAAAACTTTAATTGAAGCTGCCTCCACCATACTCTCAGACAGTGCAATCCACAACCAAACCACTTGCTGCTTGAATACATTCTTCCTCATATCACTTCTGCTTCTTTTACTAATTACTTTTAATCATTGCTCTCTTGTTTTTGACCCTTTCAAAAGTGGGAAGCGTTTCTCCCTCTGCCCAGAGCTCTCAGCATTTTGAATACTTTTATCAAATCCCCCTTCAGCTTTCAGTTAAAGTTTATTTATTAGTCACAAGCAGACCTACATTAACACTGCAATGAAGTTAATATGAAAATCCCCATGTCATCATACTCTGGTGCCTGTTCCCAGAGGGGAATGAAGATGTGTGTATTTAGCTGTTTGAAGATGCACTGTGTCATTACAATGTGATGGGTGATTGCTGCTGTGAAGGAATAAAAAGATGGATGAAGTTAAAAATGGCACTCACCCCAGTCACAGCTTGTGAGTAACTCCTCAGTTCCCCAATCTGAGAGCCCTAAAAACAAGTCATAATTTAAAAAAAGTCGGCAAAAAACACACATCTCAACTGTTCACTGTAAACACAAACTCTCCCACATTCCAACTTCAGGAGTCCAGTCCTCAAAGCTGACACTGCAGTCCCAGACACAGCAGCTGTCCCTGGTTACACTCTGCTTTCCCCCCTGCTTCCAGTGCTCAGCGACACCCCCATCTGCAACCCCCCTGCTTCTCCGCCCCGGTGACCCTGCCCACCTCCCCCACACTGGTGACCCCGCTCCCCCCCTGCCCCAGAGGCCCCGCCCCACTCTGCCAACAAAGTGACCCCGCCCCAGAAACCCTGCCCCCACCCCCCCCTCCCCCGGGCGACCACCCCCCCCTCCACCGCCCAGGTGACCCCGTTCCCCCCTCCACTGCCCGGGTGACTTCGTCCCCCCTCCACCGCCCAGGTGACCCCTCTCCTCTCCCCTGACAGATAACTCCGCTTTCCCCCCACCCTGGTGACCCCACTCCCTCCTCCGCCTCAGTGACCCCGCTCCTCTGCCCCGCTCCAGTAACCACACCCCTGTAACCCCAATCCCAATTTTCTGCCACTCCCCTCCCTCGCCCCAGTGACCTCGCTCCCCTGCCAAAATGCTTGGTACACACTTAGTTCCCCCGTCTCAGTGCTTGATACCCCCTCACATCCAGCCCCCCCTCCCTCCCTCCCCACCCCAAGGGCTTGGTGACCCCCTCAGACCCCCCCCCCCTCCCTCCTGTCCCAGTGCTTGGTACCCCTCACACCCGCTGTCCCAGTGCTTGATGTCTCCTCAGCCTCATCCTAGACTTGCTAACTTTCCCTGGCTGCTCAGTGTCCTTCAGCTGTCCTCACAGTTGTTCTAAGAAAACAGGTTGTGTAAGTGGGAGTTGTCACGATTTTTCCTGTTTTGATCTCAGACTTCCAGGTCTTGCTGTTTTTCTTTCTAAGTCTATAATACTTTGAATCATTCCTTAATTCTCAAAAAATGACTGTCAATTACAGAGTCAACTCATTTTCAAAGTATAAGCATTTGAAGCAAGCTAAAGACTGTAATACTGACTGAAAACTACAATTGGGATACAGCGGCACTTGGAATGGACCACAGCCCAGTGTAGAGAGAGAGCGAGAAAGGAAACGTCTCCTGGTGTAGAGAGCGAGAGAAAAGGGAACATTTCCCAGTGGAGAGCGAGAGAGAGAGAGAATGGGAAACTTTCCTGCTATTGAGAGAAAGAGAATGTTTTATGGTGTAGACAGAGAGAGAGAGAGAGAGAGAGAAAGGTACCGTATCAGCACCGAGTCCGTCCCTGTGGCTCAGAAGGGAAAGGGGGAGAGCAGGAGAGCAATAGTTATTGGGGACTCATTAGTTAGAGGGATAGATAGGAGGTTCTGTGGCAGCGAAAGAGACTCACGGATGGTATGTTGCCTCCCAGGTGCCAGGGTCCGTGACGTCTCGGACCGTGTTTTCAGGATCCTTAAGGGGGAGGGGGAACAGTCACAGGTCGTGGTACACAGCGGTACCAACAACATAGGTAAGAGAAGGGACGGGGATTTAAAACAGGAACTTAGGGAGCTAGGGTGGAAGCTGAGGGCGAAGACAAACCATGTGGTCATCTCTGGTTTGTTGCCGGTGCCACGTGCGAGAGAGTTGAGGAACAGGGAGAGAGTGCAGATAAACACGTGGCTGCAGGGATGGTGTAGGAGGGAGGGTTTCAGTTACATGGACGATTGGAACACATTCTGGGGAAGGTGGGACCTGTACAAACAGGACGGGGTGCACCTGAACCAGAGGGGCACCAATACCCTGGGAGGGAAATTTGCTACGGCTCTTCGGGGGGGGGGTTAAACTAATTTGTCAGGGGGATGGGAAAAGGAGCTGCAGTCCAGAAGCCAGTGTTGAGTGTAGTGACTTACTGAGGAAAGTATCAAAGTCGCAGTAGTGTACCGACAGACAGGAAGGTGGGTTGAAGTGTGTCTACTTCAATGCAAGGAGCATCCGGAATAAGGTAGGTGAACTTGGGGCGTGGATTGGTACTTGGGACTACGATGTTGTGGCCATTACGGAGACATGGTTAGAACAGGGACAGGAATGGTTGTTGGAAGTTCCGGGGTATAGATGTTTCAGTAAGAGTAGGGAAGGTGGTAAAAGAGGTGGAGGAGTGGCATTGTTAATCAAGGATAGTTTAACAACTGCAGAAAGGCAGTTTGAGGGGGATCTGCCTACTCAGGTAATATGGACTGAAGTTAGAAATAGGAAAGGAGCGGTCACATTGTTAGGAGTTTTCGATAGGTCCCCAAATAGTAATAGAGATGTGGAGGAAGACATTGTAAAGCAGATTATGGATAGGTGTGGAGGTCACAGGGTAGTTGTCATGGGTGACTTTAACTTTCCAAATATTGATTGGAACCTTTATAGGTCGAATAGTTCGGATGGGGCAGTTTTTGTACAGTGTGTGCAGGAGGGTTTCCTGACACAATATGTGGATAGGCTGACAAGAGGTGGGGCCACATTGGACTTGGCACTGGGTAATGAACTGGGCCAAGTGTTAGATTTGGTTGTGGGAGAGCACTTTGGAGATAGTGACCACAATTCGGTGTCTTTCATTATTGCAATGGAGAGGGATAGGGCCATACAGCAGGGCAAGGTTTACAATTGGGGGAGAGGTAATTATGATGCGATTAGGCAAGAATTAGGGAGCATAAGATGGGAACAGAAACTGTCAGGGAAAGGCACAAATGAAAAGTGGAGCTTGTTCAAGGAACAAATACTGCGTGTCCTTGATAGGTATGTCCCTGTCAGGCAGGGAGGAAATGGCCGAGTGAGGGAACCATGGTTCACAAAAGAGGTTGAATGTCTTGTCAAGAAGAAAAAGGAAGCGTATGTAAGGATGAGAAAACAAGGTTCAGTTGGGTCGATTGAGGGTTACAAGTTAGCAAGGAATGAGCTAAAAAAAAGGGCTTAGGAGAGCTAGGAGGGGGCATGAGAAGTCCTTGGCGGGTCAGATCAAGGAAAACCCCAATGCTTTTTACTCTTATGTGAGAAATAAAAGAATGACCAGGGTGAAGTTAGGGCCGGTCAAGGACAGTAGTGGGAACTTGTGCATGGAGTCAGAAGAGACAGGAGAGGCGATGAATGAATACTTTTCTTCAGTGTTCACCAAGGAGAGGGACCATGTTTTTGAGGATGAATGTGAGATATAGACTGATAGGTGGAGGAGGTAGACGTTGTTGAGGGAAGATGCATTCGCGATTTTGAAAAACATGAGGGTCGATAAGTCCCCTGGGCCAGATGAGATATATCCTAGGATTCTTTGGGAGGCAAGGGATGAGATTACAGAGCCTTTGGCTTTGATCTTTGGGTCCTCACTGTCCACTGGGATACTGCCAGAGGACTGGAGAGTGGCAAATGTTGTTCCTCTGTTCAAGAAAGGAAATAGGAATGACCCTGGTAATTATAGGCCAGTTAGTCTTACTTCGGTGGTTGGTAAGTTAATGGAAACGGTCCTGAGGGATAGGATTTATGACCATTTAGAAAGATGCAGCTTAATCTGGGATAGTCAACACGGATTTGTGAAGGGTAAGTCTTGCCTCACAAATTTGATTGAATTCTTTGAGGATGTAACTAAGTTGTGAAGTGTGTTAGAACCATAGAACCATAGAAAATTACAGCTCAGAAACAGGCCTTTTGGCCCTTCTTGTCTGTGCCGAACCATTTTATGCCTAGTCCCACTGACCTGCACTTGGACCATATCCCTCCACACCCCTCTCATCCATGATCCCGTCCAAGTTTTTCTTAAATGTTAAAAGTGACCCCGCATTTACCACTTTATCCGGCAGCTCATTCCACACTCCCACCACTCTCTGCGTGAAGAAGCCCCCCCTAATATTCCCTTTAAACTTTTCTCCTTTCACCCTTAACCCAGGCCCTCTGGTTTTTTTCTCCCCTAGCCTCAGCGGAAAAAGCCTGCTTGCATTCACTCTATCTATACCCATCAATGATGTGTGTTGATGAAGGTAGAGCAGTTGATGTTGTACACATGGATTTTAGTAAGGCGTTTGATAAGGTTCCCCATGGTCGGCTCATGAAGAAAGTAAGGAGGTGTGGGATTGAGGGAAAGTTGGCCGATTGGATAAGTAACTGGCTATCTCATAGAAAGAAGTTTAACAATACCAGGTTAAAGTCCAACAGGTTTATTTGGTAGCAAAAGCCACACAAGCTTTCGGAGCTCCAAGCCCCTTCTTCAGGTGAGTGGGAATTCTGTTCACAAACAGGGCATATAAAGACACAAACTCAATTTACATGAATAATGGTTGGAATGTGAATACTTACAACTAATCAAGTTGATATTCAGGTAAGCGTTCTTCAAGGCGGCCTTCGCGACACACGACGGCGCAGAGTCACTGAGCAGAAACTGATAGCCAAGTTCCGCACACACGAGGACGGCCTCAACCGGGATATTGGGTTCATGTCACACTATTTGTAACCCCACAGTTTGCCTGGACCTGCAGAGTTTCACTGGCTGTCTTGTCTGGAGACAATACACATCTTTTTAGCCTGTCTTGATGCTCTCTCCACTCACGTTGTTTGTTTCTTAAAGACTTGATTAGTTGTAAGTATTCACATTCCACCCATTATTCATGTAAATTGAGTCTGTGTCTTTATATGCCCTGTTTGTGAACAGAATTCCCACTCACCTGAAGAAGGGGCTTGGAGCTCCGAAAGCTTGTGTGGCTTTTGCTACCAAATAAACCTGTTGGACTTTAACCTGGTGTTGTTAAACTTCTTACTGTGTTTACCCCAGTCCAACGCCGGCATCTCCACATCATATCTCATAGAAAACAGAGGGTGGTGGTGGATGGAAAATTTTCAGACTGGAGACCAGTTACCAGTGGTGTACCCAGGGATCAGTGCTGGGTCCTCTATATTTGTGACTTTATCAATAACTTGGGGGAGGGGGCTGAAGGGTGGATCAGTAAATTTGCTGATGACACCGAGATTGGTGGAGTAGTGGATGAAATGGAGGGCTGTTGTAGGCTGCCAAGAGACATTGATAGGATGCAGAGCTGGGCCGTAAAATGGCAGATGGAGTTTAACACTGCTAAGTGCAAGGTGATTCATTTTGGTAGGACAAATTTGAATGCGGATTACAGGGTCAACGGTAGGGTTCTGAGGAATGTGGAGGAACAGAGAGATCTTGGGATTCATATCCACAGATCTCTGAAGGCTGCCACTCAAGTGGATAGAGCCGTGAAGAAGGCTTATAGTGTGTTAGCGTTTATTAACAGGGGGTTTGAGTTTAAGAGCCGTGGGGTTATGCTGCAACTGTACAGGACCTTGGTGAGACCACATTTGGAATAGTGTGTGCAGTTCTGGTCACCTCACTATAAGAAGGATGTGGAAGCATTGGAGGGAGTGCAAAGGAGATTTACCAGGATGCTGCCTGGTTTGGAGGGTAGGTCTTATAAGGAAAGGTTGAGGGAGCTAGGGCTTTTCTCTTTAGAGCGGAGGAGGTTGAGAGGTGACTTAATAGAGGTTTATAAGATGAGGGGGATAGATAGAGTGGACGTATAGAGACTATTTCCTCGGGTGGATGTAGCTGTTACTAGGGGGCATAACTATAAGGTTCATGGTGGGAGATATAGGAGGGATGTCCGAGGTAGGTTCTTTACTCAGAGTGGTTGGGGTGTGGAATGGACTGCCTGCTGTGATATTGGAGTCGGACACTTTAGGAACTTTCAAGCGGTTATTGGATAGGCACATGGAGCACACCAGAATGATAGGGAGTGGGATAGCTTGATCTTGGTTTCGGACAAAGCTCAGCGCAGCATCAAGGGCCGAAGGGCCTGTACTGTGCTGTACTGTTCTATGTTCTATGTATTACTGTGCAAAGAGAGAGAGAGAGAAAAGGAATGTATCATATTATAGAGAGAGAAAAAGAAAACGTTTCATAGTATACTGAGTGAGTGAGAAAGGGGATGTTTGCCGGTGTAGACAGAGAGAGAAAAAGGGAATGCATCACAGTGTAGTGAGAGAAAAAGAGAACGTTTCTGGTCACCCTATTATAGAGAGGAGGCAAAGTTTGACCTCCTTGGGAAATAAGGAAGGGCAGGTGACAGAAGTGTTAGTGAGGGATCACTTTGGGATCAGTGACCATAATTCCATTAGTTTTAAGATAGCTATGAAGAATGATAGGTCCGGCCCAAAAGTTAAAATTCTAAATTGGGGCAAGGTCAATTTTGATGGTATCAGGCAGGAACTTTCAAAAGTTATATGGGGGAGTCTGTGGGCAGGCAAAGGGACGTCTGGTAAATGGGTGGCTTCCAAAAGTGTGTTAACCAGGGTTCAGAGTAAGCACATTCCTCTTCGAGTGAAGGGCAAGGCTGGTAGAAGTAGGGAACCCTGGATGACTCGGGATATTGAGGCCCTGGTCAAGAAGAAGGAGGAGGCACATGACATGCAGAGGCAGCTGGGATCAATGAATCCCTTGGACTATAGGGGGTGTAGGAGTAGAGTTAAGAGAGAAATTAGGAGGGCAAAAAGGGGACACGAGATTGTTTTGGCAGATAAGGCAAAGGAGAATCCAAAGGGCCAAAAGAGTAACTAGGGAGAGAGTAGGGCCTCTTAAGGATCAACAATGTCATCTATGTGCGGATCCACAAGAGATGGGCGAGATCCTAAATGAATATTTCTCATCAATATTTACTGTTGAGAAAAGCATGGATGTTAGGGAACTTGGGGAAATAAATAGTGATGTCTCGAGGAGTGTACATATTACAGAGGTAGTGGTGCTGGAAGTCTTAAAGCGCATCAAGATAGATAAATCCCCGGGACCAGGTGAAGTGTATCCTAGGACATTGTGGGAGGCTAGGGAGGAAATCGCGGGTCCCCCAGCAGAGATATTTGAATCATCGATAGTCACAGGTGAGGTGCCTGAAGATTGGAGGGTGGCAAAAGTTGTGCCTTTGTTTAAAAAGGGCTGCAGGGAAAAGCCTGGGAACTGCAGGCCGGTGAGCCGCACAGCTGTGGTAAGTTGTTGAAAGGGTTTTTGAGAGACAGGATCTACAGGCATTTAGAGACGCAAGGACTGATTAGGGACAGTCAGCATGGCTTTGTGAATGGAAAATCATGTCTCACAAATTTGATTGAGTTTTTTGAAGGGGTAACCAGGAAGGTAGTTGAGGGCAGTGCAGTTGATGTTGTCTACATGGACTTTAGCAAGGTCTTTGACAAGGTACCACATGGTAGGTTGTTGCATAAAGTTAAATCTCACGGGATCCAGGGTGACGTAGCCAAATGGATACAAAATTGGCTTGATGACAGAAGCCAGAGGGCGGTTGTAGAGGGTTGTTTTTCAAACTGGAGACCTGTGACCAGCGGTGTGCCTCAGGGATCAGTGCTGGGTCCACTGTTATTTGTCATTTATTAAATGATTTGGGTGAGAATATAGGAGGCATGGTTAGTAAGTTTGCAGATGACACCAAGATTGGTGGCATAGTGGACAGTGAAGAAGATTATCTCGGATTGCAACGGGATCTTGATCAATTGGGCCAGTGGTCTGACGAATGGCAGATGGGAGTTTAATTTAGACAAATGTGAGGTGATGCATTTTGGTAGATTGAACCAGGGCAGGACTTACTCAGTTAATAGTAGGATGTTGGGGAGAGTTACAGAACAAAGAGATCTAGGGGTCCAGGTTCATAGCTCCTTGAAAGTAGAGTCACAGGTGGACAGAGTGGTGAAGAAGGCATTCAGCATGCTTGGTTTCGTTGGTCAGAACATTGAATACAGGAGTTGGGACGTCTTGTTGAAGATGCACAAGACATTGGTAAGGCCACACTTGGAATACTGTGTACAGTTCTGGTCACCCTATTATGGAAGGATATTATTAAACTGGAAAGAGCGCAGAAGAGATTGACTAGGATGCTCCCGGGACATGATGGTTTGAGTTATAAGGAGAGGTTGGATAGACTGGGACTCTTTTCTCTGGAGTGTAGGAGGCTTAGGGGTGATCTTATAGAGGTCTATAAAATAATGAGGGGCATAGATCAGCTAGATAGTCAATATCTTTTCCCAAAGGTAGCAGTCTAAAACTAGAGGGCATAGGATTAAGGTGAGAGGGGAGAGATACAAAAGGGTCCAGAGGGCCAATGTTTTAACACAGAGGGTGGTGAGTGTCTGGATCAAGCTGCCAGAGGTAGTAGAAACGAGTACAATTTTGTTTTTTAAAAAGCATTTAGACAGTTACATGGGTAAGATGGGTACAGAGGGATATGGGCCAAATGCGAGCAATTGGGACGAGATTAGGGGTTTAAAAAAATGGCGGCATGGCCAAAGGCTCTATGACTATGAGAAAGAGGCAGGGAGCGGGAGCCATTGGGGTGCGGGGGGGGGGCGGTGCGGGGGGCATTTCCCGATGGAGAGGGCGGGAGAGCGCTACCCGGTATCGAGGGAGAAATCAAGCACAGGCAGACTAAGTGGGAAAGAAGAAATAAGAGATAGAGCGGGGAAAGGGAGGCAGACAGAGTGTGGGGAAAGAGAGAGAGAGAGGGACAGCAAAGAGAGATAGACAGCGACAAAGCAGAGATTTTAGCTCGTTCTGAGAGTGCTGCTGCCGAGATCCAGAAGCTGCGTTATCAGTGACTTGTTCTGGTTATTTAGTGTTATCGCATTTGAATAGATGCAGTATTTCTCTTATATTCAGAGATTTATTGTATTTTGCAGGTTATTCCAGCCCCCTACCCCGCGCCCCTCACGCCCTCAATACCCCGCGCCCCTCACGCCCTCAATACCCCGCGCCCCTCACGCCCTCAACACCCCGCGCCCCTCACGCCCTCAACACCCCGCGCCCCTCACGCCCTCAACACCCCGCGCCCCTCACGCCCTCAACACCCCGCGCCCTCAACACCCCGCGCCCCTCACGCCCTCAACACCCCGCGCCCCTCACGCCCTCAACACCCCGCGCCCCTCACGCCCTCAACACCCCGCGCCCCTCACGCCCTCAACACCCCGCCCCCTCCTCGCCCTCCCCATCCCGCCCCCTCCTCGCCCTCCCCATCCCGCCCCCTCCTCGCCCTCCCCATCCCGCCCCCTCCTCGCCCTCCCCATCCCGCCCCCTCCTCGCCCTCCCCATCCCGCCCCCTCCTCGCCCTCCCCATCCCGCCCTCCCCATCCCGCCCCCTCCTCATCCCGCCCCCTCGCCCTCACCATCCCGTCCCCCTCACCATCCCGTCACCCTCACCCTCCCCATCCCGTCCCCCTCACCATCTCGTCCCTCTTACCCTCCCCATCCCGTCCCTCACCCCCTCCCTATACCTGTCCTTCATACCCACTGCACTTCAGTGCACATACCACCTCTTCCTACAGCCCATACCCCCACCTCACCCCACCCCACTAACCTTGCTTCACCCTTCCACCCATCCCGCACTGCTCCTCTTCCTCCATTCCAATCCCCTAACCCTGCTGACCGCCTCCTCTGGGCAGACTTTGACCTGAGGGGAATTGCATTATAATTGTCACCTACCTGGCTGGGGGGCTCCAGTGCATATGTGTTGATGAGGTATGCCAACATATTGCAAAGCCACAAGGAAATCATGTCACCCAGCAATCGAGGAATCAGGCCACTGCAGGAGGACACACGGTACTGGTGTTAGAGAAATACAGTGTGCCTGTGCAGACTAGAATCCGAGACATTCACAATAACATTCAGGACAGAATTGGACATGTTTACATCAACACACTCCCACACTGCTTTGTAAGGGGTTCACACACTCTAACCCCACCCTTCAGTACTGATGGAGTGCTGTGTTGTTGACATGCTATCTTTTAGGTAAGAGATTAAACAGGCCCCGAGCTGGTAACCAAGCCAATATTTATACATCAATCAATGTCAAACTGGACGATCGGGTAGTTTATCTTAGTAATGTTTATGGCATCTTACATTTCTATCATCGGCTGTGAAGCACTTGTGAAATCTAGGTTTCTCTTTTGGGAGTACAGGCTACTCAAGAACTCTGATTTATGCAGCACCTTTAACATAATAAAGCGTTGTATGCTTTTTGCATTTCAGCAACTGAAACCACTTCAGATTCTGGGAGTCTACACTACACCCCAACAAGAGAAAGTGAAAAGCTTGGACTTGGTGCTCAGTCATGCAGCACCAAAAGTAAATGCGTGGAAGGAATAGAACAGGGCATCCACGCTGCCCGCAGGCTCCTCAAAGACCCAATCTTTACTGATCAATTTGCCATGTGCCTTTGATCCTGGGATCATACTCCTGACTTTAACACATCCTGTCTTATTGTGAAGAGTGTCCAGATATATGTGCTGCGAGAGCTTGGACGCAGATTTTACTTTGTTTAACACACTTGGTGCTGATGTTAGTAGCGAGCGAGAGTTAGAGCAATTCCAGCTCCAGGTTTCATATTTCCTTTGATTGTCACTGAGTTTCCTCCCATAAATAAACTGCTGAGCAGCTTTTTAATCTTCTCATGTTTTTTTTAAAAGGACACTGGGCTGCAGGTACAGGCAGCTCATGATCTTCTGAGGCAACATTCTAAATTATTTCACACAAGTGTGAACCAACATGTGAGAAACATGAACTACTACCTAATCCCATTTACCAGCACTTGGCCCATAGACTTGAATGTTTTAACGTGCCAGGTGCTCATCCAGGTACTTTTTAAAGGATGGGAGGCAACCTGCCTCCACCACCCTCCCAGGCAGCGCATTCCAGACAATCACCACCCTCTGGGTAAAAAACATTCACATTCAATTTATACTTACGCAAAAAAGCCCAGAAACCCCTCCTCCTTATAGATTGTTACTACAGAACCGAATATCCCACTGCCAAGATAAAAAAGACAAAGCAAGGAATTACGATTCAAGAAAGAATCAGTTACTGGCATTCTCATGCCTGCACAATACCGAAAGCTCAGATTTAAAGTTTTAAAAGCCACATTGATTCAGTTTTCATGTGCGCCCCACAACTAAACCATCTGAACACAGTGTATTTTCTCATACACCATAACACAATAACTTGATTGCTTGACTGATTGCTAACTCTTCAGAAACATTCACTCCCTCTACCACCAGTGAACAGTGGCAGCCATATGTACCATCGACAAGATGCACCGCAGGAACTCACCAAGGTTCCTTTGGCGGCACCTTCCAAATCCATGACCACTACCATCTAGAAGGACAAGAGCAGCACATACCTGGGAATACCACTATCTGGAGGTTCCCCTCCAAGTCACCCAACATCCTGACTTTGAAATATATCTCCATTCCTTCACTGTCGCTGGGTCAAAACCCTGGAACTCCTTACCTAACAGCACTGTGAGTGTAACACCACCTCAGGGACTGCAGCAGTTCAAGGTGGCAGCTCACCATCACCTTCTGAAGCGCAAACAGGGATGGGGCAATAAATGCTGATCTAGCCAGTGACATCCACATCTCAAAAGAGTTTTTTAAAAACTGTGCATTCTTATCCATTGTAACACACTGTGTACACACATGCACCAGCACCATGCGCACATTAATTCATCTGAACACTAATTGTGTACAAACATACCATGGGGAACACAGATCTCAGAGACACTAAACCAATATTTTGCCTCAGTCTTCACGGTAGAGAATAATGGAAATTTTTCAAAAACTGCAGTTCACGCAGAGGAACTTGGTTCAATCACCATCACTAGGGAGAAAGTATTGAATAAACTAATGGCATGAAAGGCAGATAAGCCTCCCGGACCTGATGGCCTGCACCCTAGGGCATTAAAGGAGGTGGCAGCAGCGATAGTGGATGTTTTGGTTGCGATATTCCAAAATTCCCTGGATTCTGGAAAGGTCATGATGTGGAGATGCTGGCGTTGGACTGGGGTAAACACAGTAAGAAGTCTCACAACGCCAGGTTAAAGTCCAACAGGTTTATTTGGTAGCACAGGCCACTAGCTTTCGGAGCGCTGCCCCTTCATCAGGTGACTGTCCCAGTGGATTGGAAACATGCTAATGTGATGCCCATATTCAAAAAGGGAGAGGGGCAAAAAGTAGGAAACTATAGGCCGGTTAGCTTGACCCTCTGTGGTGGGGAAGTTGCTGGAATCTATCATTAAGGAGGAGATGACTGAACATTTGGAAAGACAAAGTTCAATCTACCATTGTCAGCATGGTTTTATGAAGGATAAGTCATGCTTGACAAACTTGCTGGAGTTCTTTGAGGATATAACCAGCAAGGTGGATAATGGAGGACCTGTGGATAATGTCAAACTTCCAGGTGGTGTTTGGCAAGGTGCCGCATAAAAGACTGATCCAGAAGGTGAGATTGCAGGGGATTTGGGGTAGAGTACTAGATTGGATTGAAAATTGGCTGACTAACAGAAAACAGAGTGTCGGGATAAATGGGTCCTTCTCTGGCTTGCAAGTTGTAACTAGTGGGGTGTTGCAGGGGTCAGTCCTCGGACCTCAACTGTTTACAATTTAGATGTATGGTCTGAAAGCAGTGACAGAGTGTAACATAGTAAAATTTGCAGATGGTACTAAAAGAGATGGGAAAATGAAGAATTTACAGATGGATATACATAGGCTAAGAGAATGGGCCAAAATTTGGCAGATAGCGTTTAATGTGGATAAGTGTGAGGTTACCCATATAGGCCGAAAAAATAGAAACCCAAATTATTCAAATGGAAAGCAGATTCAAAATGCATCTGGGCAGAGGGATCTGGGCGTCCACGTTCATGAATCACAAAAAGTCAGTATGCAGCTGCAGCTTTATTTAATGCATTTATTACAAAAGGACTGGAGCATAAAAGTAGAGAAGTGTTGTTGCAATTGTATCGGGCGTTGATACGATCACAGCTAGAGTATTGTCCAGTTTTGGTCTCCTTATTTGAGGAAGGATGTGGTGGCATTGGAGGCAGTTCAGAGGAGGTTCACTAGATTGATTCTGGGGATGAATCAATCCGAGGGTTGATGTATGAGGAGAGATTAAACAGTTTGGGCTTATACTTGCTGGACTTTAGAAGGATGAATGGGGATCTGATCGAGGTATATAAAACTTTAAAAGGGATTGATAAATGTTTCCCCTGGGGGAGGGGTGGGGCAAACAACGCCAGGGACCTGGGTTCGATTCCTGGCTTGGGTTTGTGGAGTTTGCACGTTCTCCCGGTGTCTGTATGGGTTTTCTCCAGGTGTTCTGGTTTCCTCCCACAGTCCGAAAGAAGTGCTGGTTAGGTGCATTGGCCATGCAAATTCTCCCTCAGTGTATCTGAACAGGCGCCAGAGTGTGGCAACTTGGGGATTTTCACAGTAACTTCATTGCAGTGTTAATGCAAGCCTACATGTGACACTTAGAAATAAACGTTAAAACGAGATCACGGGTATAGGTTGAGAGGCAGTAGATTTAAAACTGAGATGACGAGGAACTGCTTCTCACAGACGGTGGTGAATTTATGGAACTCGTTGCCCCATAGCACGGTGGAATCGGAATCATTAAATGGTTTCAAGAAGGGGACACATATATTTCTGATAAAAAGGGGTTAAAAGGGATATGGGGAACAGGATTTGAGACCCGGGAGCGATCAGCCATGATCTGACTGAATGGTGGAGCAGGTTTGAAGGGTTGAATTGCCTACTTCTGCTCCTAATTCACATGTTCTCATGCACCAATACATAATAACTGCGCACATTAATGAATCTGAACACTAACTGTGTTCACACATGCACCAGTACACAATAACTGCACACATTAATTCACCAGTACACTAACTGTATACACATACACACCAGTACACAATAACCCCACACATTAATTCACTGGTACACTATGTACACAAACGCACCAGTACACAATAACTGCACATATTAATTCATCTGAACACGAACTGTGTACACACTCATGCACTTCCATTCATCAGGTTAGAGTTTAATTTGTAGGCAAATCGCAAGAACCACTTGCAGGTAATTGACAGCACAAATCAAAATCATAGAAATCATAGGAACCCTGCAGTGCAGAAGGAGGCCATTCGGCCCATCGAGTCTGCCCCGACCACAATCCCACCCAGGCCCTACCCCATATCCTTACATATTTTACCCGCTAATCCCTCTAATCTACACATCCCAGGACACTAAGGGGCAATTTTTAGCATGGCCAATCAACCTAACCTGCACATCTTTGGACTGTGGGAGGAAACCGGAGCACCCGGAGGAAACCCATGCAGACACGAGGAGAATGTGCAAACTCCATACAGACAGTGACCCAAGCCAGGAATCGAACCCAGGTCCCTGGAGCTGTGAAGCAGCAGTGCTAACCACTGTGCTACCGTGCCGCCCCATGGCCTGTGATTGGTCAGACACACACTTTCAGCAGCCTCCAATGGCCCATTCTTGTCTAGTACAGGAGCAAATGTCCCTGTTCAGAGTGCTGGAACTCCCTAACACTGACAGTCTGATGGCTCATCCAAACCAGTCACGTCTCATCACTGACCTGTACTTGGTTTCACGGCCAATAAACTGTATCATGCATCGCAAGGTGACCACTGCAAGGAAACACAAAAGATTAATACTCCCAAGTTTGCACACTATTGGAACACAACAAAAAGTTTGAAGGCAGCAATCGGCACTAACCGTGGAAGGGGTGGGTGACGATGGTGGCTGTGGAGCGAGCAATCATCTCCCGCATTGTCTAGGCACAAAGCAAATAAGCAAATAGTCAAAATCACGAAAGCTCAGGGCACCAAGATAAGAGAAACTCCTGCTACAATGCACACATCGATGGGGCCCCCAAATCTCCCATCACTAGCGGATCATATCATTCTGCCCCCAATACCAGCATGTGTATGAGAGAAGGAACTTGCACTCTACAACTAACTTGGTGCTGTAATTGACGTGGGAGCGTTTGATGGGGTTAGTGCAGAGGGAGCTTTACTCTGTAACTAACCCCATGCTGTACCTGTCCTGGGAGTGCTTGGTGGGGACAGTGTAGAGGGAACTTTAGCCTGTATCTAACCCCATGCTGTACCTGTCTGGGAGAGTTTGATGGGGACAGTGTAGAGGGAGCTTTAGCCTGTATCTAACCCCATGCTGTACCTGTCCTGGCTGGGAGTGTTTGGTGGGGACAGTGTAGAGGGAGCTTTAGCCTGTATCTAACCCCATGCTGTACCTGTCTGGGAGAGTTTGATGGGGACAGTGTAGAGGGAGCTTTAGCCTGTATCTAACCCCATGCTGTACCTGTCCTGGCTGGGAGTGTTTGGTGGGGACAGTGTAGAGGGAGCTTTAGCCTGTATCTAACCCCATGCTGTACCTGTCTGGGAGAGTTTGATGGGGACAGTGTAGAGGGAGCTTTACTCCATATCTAACCGTGCTGTATCAGTCCTGGGAGTGTTGATGGGGACAGTATTGAGGGAGCTTTACTTTGAATGATGAGAGAGCGAGAGAGAGAGAGGATAGTCCCTGACAGATTAACTAACTGGGATTTTGGATACAGCAGAATTACTGGACCAAATGTCTCATGCTTTAGACTTCATGTAAAATAATTTGAAGTGTGACCAAGAGCACAAACATTGCAATCAGAATTATAAGTGGTCAGTCTGACGGTGGACTGCCTGTCATGCCACAATAATGTTGTAACTCCTTACTTAAAGCTGCCAAGTGTGACCAGAGTACTGCAGCCTGCAGAGAGTAGTGGCCCCCTGGCAGCTGGAGTAAGGAGTGACCAGCTCCATCCCATTAGATACTACACTTACCTCTTCAAACACACGGTGCAGTGATGGCTCATCCCCAATTTTCTCCAGATCTGTGCACTGCAAGCAAAGGTACAAAATATAACCCAGGAGTAACTAATATCTCTGGGAAAACCTTCACAAACACTTCGAGGTATATGTGTTCCTGAAGTTAATTCTAATCTCGAGAACTCTTGAATCTGCAATTGGCTCAAATCATACCAACTATCAACAGCCAAGGAAATCTGATGGACAAAGCACTGCAATATAAGATGCAAGCTGAAAATAACAATTAGCTGAGAGTGAGCTACAGACTGGAATCTAATTGAGAGATTCGGGGTGGTTTATATATAGAATAACAGATACCCAGGAGTGAGTTACAGACTGGAATCCAACTGAGGGGTTTGGAGTGGTTTATATATAGAATAACAGATACCCCGGAGTGAGTTGGACTGGAATCTAATTGTTAATTCTGGAGGTTTATATAGAATAACAGATACCCAGGAGTGAGTTACAGACTGGAATCCAACTGAGGGGTTTGGAGTGGTTTATATATAGAATAACAGATACCCCGGAGTGAGTTGGACTGGAATCTAATTGTTAATTCTGGAGGTTTATATAGAATAACAGATACCTGGGAGTGAGTTACAGACTGGAATCTAATTGAGGGGTTCGGAGTGGTTCATATATTGAACAGATACCCAGGAGTGAGTTACAGAATGGAATATAATTGAGGGGTTCGGGAAGATTTATATAAATAGAATAATAGATATATTGGAGTGAGTTACAGACTGGAATCTAATTGAGACTTCTGGAGGTTTATATAGAAAAACAGATACCCGGGAGCAAGTTACAGACTGGAATCTAATAGAGTGTTCTGGAGGTTTATGTATAGGAAGACAGATAGCTGGGAGCGAGTTACAGACTGGAATCTAATTGAGGGGTTCAGGGTGGATTATATATAAAGAATTGATTCAGAAGCATATGCAATCATGGTTGCTGAGTTATAACAGTGATTAAGACAATGATAAGCAAATCAGGTCCAGAAACTAAGCAGCCAATATCAAGTACAGGTGGTGAATAGATAAATTTCAAAGGTTATAGGAAGATCCTATAGTCAAAGGGAACCCTGCTTTCTTTGTGGATTTAAGTCAGTGCATTCATCAGTGAAATCATCAGTCACACCTGACTGTCATGTTAGTCCCGACCACTGCCACTCACTCCCACACATATTCTTCTATACATAGACCTGCAAATATTTATCTGCACTCACTTCTCTAGAAACGCATGTGTAGAAGAGCTGAACTGAGAGACAGACACTCACCTCGTTTTCTTTCATCTCCTGACAATTCTGAAACAGAAAAAGGGACAGAGAAAGTGAGAGTCTCAAACAGTAATGAGCAAATGACACATGGGAAGTGACAGATGGGTTGTAACTGCAGAGAGCGGCAGAGAGCAGCAGAGAGCGGCAGAGCACAAGAAAGGTTGCCCTGCAAGGAAAGACATTTAAACAAATTACATCCAATGCTCAAAATGTCCAGCTCCTGGGCATGCTAACGGGAGCAAGGGTAAGAACACTCAATCGTTCAGTGGAGCAGGTACGAGACTGTGAAAATCTACCAACATACAGCTCTGATTATTCAATAACCCACCCAGCTCAGAAAGTTAAATTCTGAACTATTTATTGGTTTCTCTGGCCATGCTGCCCAGACCAGTTTACAATCCCCACCTCATTAAAATGCCGACTCTTGTTGGCAGCTTTAATGGGTACTGGTTGCTGTTTCAAACTCCGCTGTACCAGACCCCAGGGCATGTTTCCCTACTAAGTAGTCTCACAACACCAGGTTAAAGTCCAGGTATATTTGGCAGCACGGGCTTTTGGAGCACTGCTCCATCATCAGGTGAGTGCAAGATTTGTTTCACAAACAGGGCATATATAGACACAAACTCAATTACAAGATAATGGTTGGAATGCGAATCTTAACAGGTAATCAAGTTTTTACAGGTACAGACAATGCGAGTGGAGAGAGGGTTAAGCACAGGTTAAAGAGGTGTGAATTGTCTCCAGCCAGGACGGTGAGACTTTGCAAGCCCAGGCAAGTTGTGGGGGTTACAGATAGTATGACATGAACCCTAGATCCCGGTTGAGGCTGTCTTCATGCTTGCGGAACTTGGCTATCAGTTTCTGCTCGGCGATTCTGCGTTGTCATATGTCTTGAAGGCTGCCTTACCCAAAGATCAGAGGCTGAATGCCCGTGACAGCTGAAGTCTTCCCTGACAGGAAGGGAACACTCCTGCCTGGTGATTGTCGAGCGGTGTCCTTTCATCTGTTGTCGTAGCGTCTGCATGGTCTCGTCATGCCTCGGGACATCCTTTCCTGCAGTATATCAGGTAGACAATGTTGGCCGAGTCACAAGAGTATGTACCGTGTACCTGGTGGATGGTGTTCTCACGTGAGATGATGGCATCGTGTCAATGATCCGGCACGTCTTGCAGAGGTTGCTGTGGCAGGGTTGTGTGGTGTCGTGGTCACTGTTCTCCTGAAGGCTGGGTAATTTGCTGCATACAACGGTTGTTTGAGGTTGTGCGGTTGTTTGAAGGCAAGTAGTGGGGGTGTGGGGATGGCCTTGGTGAGATGTTCGCCTTCATCGATGATATATTGAAGGCTCCGGAGAAGATGTTGTAGCTTCTCCGCTCCAGGGAAGTACTGGACGACGAAGGGTACTCTGTCCACCGTGTCCCGCATTTGTCTTCTGAGGAGGTCGGTGCGGTTTTTCGCTGTGGCACGCCGGGACTGTCAATCGATGAGTCGAGCGCCATATCCTGTTCTTACGAGGGCGTCTTTACGCGTCTGTAGGTGTCTGTTGCGATCCTCCTCATCTGAGCAGATCCTGTCCGTTTGTCCGTAGGGGATGGCTTCTTTAACATGTTTAGGGTGGAAGCTGGAGAAGTGGAGCATCGTGAGGTTAGTGACCGTTCTTGATGGAGATATGTGTGTCCAAGAATGCAACCGATTCTGGAAAATAGTCCATGGTGAGTCTGATGGTGGGATGTAACTTGTTGATGTCATGATGTAGTTGTTTCAGAGATTGTTCACCATGAATCCAAAGGAAGAAAATGTCATCAATGTATCTAGTGTATCAAATATCATCAATGTATCATGCACTCACCTGATGAAGGAGCAGCATTCCGAAAGCTCGTGCTACCAAATAAACCTGTTGGACTTTAACCTGGTGTTGTGAGACTACTTACTGTGTCATAAAGATTATACAGCATGGAAGCAGGCCCTTCGGCCCAACTCGTTCTAGCCAACCAGGTTTCCTAAACTTAACTAGTCCCATTTGCCTACGTTTGGCCCATATCCCTCTAAACCTTTCTTACCCATGCACTTGCCCAAATGTCTTTTAAATGTTGTAATTGTACCCGCCTCAACCATCTCCTCTGGCAGCTCATCCCATAAACACAGGTGATTGTCGAGCGGTATCTTTTAACTCTTTCCCCTCTCATCTTAAACCTATGCCCTCTAGTTTTAGACTCCCCTACCCTGGGGAAAAGACCTCGACAATTCACCTTAATATGCCCCTCATGATTTTGTAAACCTCACCCCTCATCCTCCTGCGCTCCAGGGAGAAAATTTATATATAAAAGATCCATGATCTATAAAAGTCTGAGCCTATCCAGCCTCTCCTTATAATTCAGACCGTCCAGTCCCAGTAACATCCTTGTAAATCTGTTTTGCACCCTTTTCAGTTTAATAACATCCTTCCTATAGCAGGGTGACCAGAATTGTACGCAGTACTCCAAATGTGGCCTTACCAATGTCTTGTAGTTGTTACAAAATGTCTCAACGCCTGTACTCAATGCTCTGACTGATGAAGGCAAGTGTGCCTAACGTCTTCTTCACCACCCGGTCTATTTATGACGCTACTTTCAAGGAGCTATGTACCAGCACTCCAAGGTCTCTCTGTTCGACAACACTCCCCAGGACTGTGCAAGTCCTGCCCTGATTTGTCTTACCAAAATTTAACTCGCATTTATCTGAATTAAACTCCATCTGCCAGACCACTAGCCCAATTGATAAAGATCCCGTTGTAGTCTTAGATAACCTTCTTCACTGTCTACTACACCATCAATTTTGGTGTCATCCACAAACTTACTAACCACGTCTCCTATATTCTCATCCAAATCGTTTATAGCAATGACAAACAACAGTGGACCTAGCAACGATGCCTGTGGCACATCGCTGGTCACAGGCCTCCAGTCTAAAAAACAACCCTCTGTCTCCTATCAGCAAGCCAATTTTGTATCCAATTGGTTAGTCCTCTCTGGATCCCGTGATCTAACCTTACTGTCCAGTCTACGATGCGGTACTTTGTTGAAGGCCTTGCCAATGTCTGCCCTCATCTATTTTCCTGGTCACCCCTTCAAAAAACTCTTATCAAATTTGTAAAACACGATTTCCCACGCACAAAGCCGTGCTGACTATTCCTAATCAGTCTTTGCCGTTCCAAATGCATGTAGATCTGGTCTCTCAGAATCCTCTCCAATAACTTACCCATCACTGACGTTAGGCTCACTGGTCTGTAAGTTCTCTGGCTTTTCTCTGCTGCCTTTCTTAAATAATGGCACAGCATTTGCCTCCTTCCAGTATTCCAGTACCTCACCCGTGGCTGTCGATGATACAAATATCTCCACAATTTCTTTCCTAGCTTCCTATGACGTCCTGGGATGCACTTGATCAAGTTCCAGGGATTTATCTACCTTTATGCGTTTTAAGACCTCCAGCACCTCCTTTTGTGTAATGTGGATACCTTCCAAGCCATCACTATTTACTTCCCCAAGTTCCCTGGCTGGCACAACACTGGATTCCCACCCTAAACCCAGAGCAACACATTACATCAGTTCAGCCTGCTGTGTCAAAGTACACAACCAACCAGTGTCCCTGACCTCTGTTCACCCTTCCCAAGGAAAGAATTCCACTCTTGACCACCCTACACACACAGCAGACACAATTCACTGGAGGGCTACTCCATTTACTGTGAAGTGACTGTCAGGCAATTTCCAGGAAATCAGTGTTCATCATTCCCCGACTGCAACTTCAATGCAAGAGTTCAGTTCACCATGGATACAGGAGCTACCTGCAGTACTTGGCCGTGTACAAGTGTCCCAATGGCTCCTGCGCACAGACGAGGTGTTAGACCTTTAAACAGACCCCGCTTTCCATCGATTTTCACAATGTGCTTGGCTGCAGGAGAAATAGGAATAAGTAACAATTCAATTAGGTTCAATCTTTTCAAATACTTTGACAGTGAATCTTTGGTAATACAATAATGTTCGACTACTGTTTAATGTCAGACACCCCCTTCAGCTGCTTCATCTTCCTTCCTTCCACCATAAGGTCAGAGATGGGGGATACGTGCTGATGATTGCACAATGTTCAGCACTATTTACAACTCCTCAGATACTGAAATACCAGGTCCAAGTGCAGCAAGGTCTGGACAATATCCAGGCTTGGTCTGACAAATTGAAAGTAACATTCGTGCCACACAAATGCCAGGCAATGACCATCTCCAACAAGCAAGAATCTAACCATCAGCCATTGACACCCAAGTGCAACATCCTCATTCAGGATACAGCAGTCCACCCACCACCTTATGCATTCATCATTAGCGCACAGTGGAAACATGTACAAGATGTACCACAGAAATGCACCAAGATCCCTTTGACAGCACCTTCCAAACTGCACTAAAATTGCATGTATACAAACAAGGCCCCAGACTTCCCGGCACCCAGCTCACAAAAAACTCTAAATGAAACTAAAGCAGGTTTCAACTTTCTCAACAAAATACGAATAAGCATTGAACTTAAAGCCATACATCATTGTTGGCAACTGTCCCATTAAACATTCCCAGGATAGGTGCAGCACAAGGTTAGATAGAGAGTAAAGCTCCCTCTACACTGTCCCCATCAAATACTTCCAGGACAGATACAGCACGAGGTTAAATATAGAGTAAAGATCCCACTACACTGTCCCCATCAAACACTCCCAGGACAGGGACAGGACGGGGTTAGAGACAGAGTAAAGCTTCCTCTACACTGTCTCCAGCAAACTCTCTGAGCTGGTACAGCATGATATTTCATAGAGTAAAATTTCTGCATCAGTGGTTCGCAACTTTTTATATGGCATGGCACACCTCTATACCAATAAACAATTTTGAGGCACATTTCCTATTTTCTCTGCCTTCTTCCCTTACTGGGAACTTTGTTTTTAACTTCTCCCTGTCGTATTGCCTGTTTTTTAAAACCGCTCTTTGTCTCTCACTTCTCCCAGGGTTTTGGCACCCTTTTTGAGTTTTCATTTTTTGTGCAGGCACATGGGGCCTTTGTCTTCAGCTCTGAGTCCCGCTGGTCATGCACATGGGCCTAACCAACTTAAAAAATCTAAACTGCACATGGGCTGTTCTTTATCAGCCGCCACATACATGGGAGGCCCAAGATTCATCAGATCTTGGAGATGTTGACCACAGAGCTGAAGACAAAGGTTAGTTTTAGTTTAATTACATGAATGTTGAATCATTTTGAATCTTTCTTCACGGCACACTTGGGGGGCTCTGCATGGCACACTGGTTGGGAACCACTGCTCTCATCAAACACTCCCAGGTCAGGTACAGCATGGAGTTAAATACAGAGTAAAGCTCCTTCTACACTGTCCCATCAAATACTCCCAGGATAGGTACAGCACGGAGTTAAATACAGAGTAAAGCTCCTTCTACACTGTCTCATCAAACACTCCCAGGGCAATTACACATGGGGTTAGATACAAAGTAAAGCTCCCTCAACACTGCCCCCATCAAACACTCCCAAGACAGGTACAGCATGGGGTTAGATACAGAGTAAAGTCCCCTGTAGACCATCTCAAACAACCTAGGCCGATAGTGCCAAGGCACAGAGCAAAGCTCCAGCTACATGTCCCATCAAACACTCCAAATCGCAACTACAGTACAGACGAACGGAGACTTGGTGGCTAAGATTGTGTTCACTCTGAACTGACTGTCAGACAGCAATAATTGGAAGCAGCATTCTGCATTGCTTCAGTACGTACCATATGTAAAAAGGCCAGGTAGCTGAAGAACTGGTCGCCTGAAGAAGTTCCTGCCCATAACTGGAGCAATAGGTTCATGACCAACCTAGAACAAGGTGAAAAATAACTTCATCAAGTCGTATTATAAAATCTCATTGACAGAGTGTTTCCCTCTCATCCTGTGGGCAGGGTGGACCACTTGCACAGCTGAATGGTGGAGAGTGGGTACAAGATACAGCGCAAGATTGACAGTGCATCTTCTCAGAGCAGCAAAGATTCCACAGCATGTATCAACCAAACAACATTTTTTATCTCAATGAAAAACTGAAGAAAACAAAAGCAAACTGTAGTTGCTGGAAATCTGAAATAAGAGCAATGTCAGGCAGCATCTGTGCAAAGAGAAACACTTAGTTTCAGGTCAATGACACTACGTTGTTTAAAATATAGTAAGTGTTAAGAAGGTGAAATGGAGAGGGTGATCCTGCAATGGGATGGAAGGCAGCCAATATTAAATACTGTTAGGAATAGCTCAAGGGAGTGATAATGGGACAAGAAACTAAAGATGTACCCAGAGGAGATGTGAATGAAAGAAGAACATTATGACACTACTGTGTGTGGGGTCTTGCTGTGCAGAAATTGGCTGCCCGTTTTTCCCATTAAACAGTAATTACACTTTAAATATACTGAAAAGAGACTGTAAAGGACTGTGGGATGCTTTGAGATACGAGGGGAAACACCCTTTCCACGTCCACCTTGTCAAGGCCATTCAGGATCTTATAAATATCATGTCACCGCTCACTCTTCTAAACTCCAGTGGAAACAAGCCCAGTTTGTCTTAACCTTTTCTCACAAGACAACCCATTCAATCCAGGTATTAATCTAGTAAACCTTCTCTGAACCATCTCCAACACAACTACATCCTTCTTTCAATAAATCTGCTCACAGTATTTGAGATGTGGTCTCAGTGCCCTGTATAACTGAAGCATTAGCCTCCTTACTTTGATGAGATTGTGAAAGGCTCTTTCGTGAGGCTTGTTTTTTTCTCTTTGCACATTTGTCGAACAGCTAACAAGAGAGCGAGTGCTGAGCCAGCTTTGTGGCTGCTGGCATCAAACTGAGTGAGACACCCTGACAAACACATAGAAGCTTAAAATAGCCCAGTCATAAAGTGCGAAGACTGACACTTACTTTCTTCTCCCCGTAATTACATTGTGCAGTGCTTTTAACCAAGTGCAGGTCCCACCCGAGCCAAGCATTGCTCCTGGCTCCAGCTGGACATTTAATTACACACTGCTCATTCTCTCCCATTCCCCTCACATGCTCACTCCTATAATTCAGCACAAACAGCCCCTACCCAGAATCGCAGACTGATCACAGGCCATAATTGGCCCTTTCCAAATTCAAGTCTGTGATTGTATGTTAATCAGAGTGACCACACAGACACTGCCAGCTTGTCTGTAGTCACTTACCTCCTGTCCACAAGATGCTGTGTGTCATTACTCAGGAACAGCCCAGACCATTGGTGCCCCCACTACTTCACACAAGAGACCCATTCTGCACTCTGGGCACATTCTAACCAGGAGCTTTGACAGCCAGGGTTCTCATAGTTGAGCTGGATCACATCGACATCAATGTCCTTGACCTGGTGCAATGTAGCTGTGATCAATAGCGGGTTGGTCATGCCCCCTAACCTTGGGATGCTGAGGCCCATTGGAGTGCTGACTGAGATCACTAACCCTGCTCAGCCAGAACTTGACTGATAATAGAAAGCTGCATGCAGCTGAACTCCCAGCCTGTCAATAAAACATTTCTGGAAGCTGAAAATCAATTGAAACTGTGAAAACTGAAATTGATAAAGACTATTCTTAGGTAAGGGCATTAAGAGTTATTGAATGATGTTTAGTGAAGGAAAAGATTAGTTATGATCTAATATCATATCAAAGCAGGCTCAGGGACAGAATGGCCTTCTCCTGTTCCTCACCCCTAGATTTCTCTAGGTGTTATTTTCAGGGAAACTGTTCATGCTGACACTTTAAATACACATTCAAAGAATCATGATGGACCTGTACGAAATTATGGACATAGAAAGGGTAAATAGGAAGAAACTTTTCCCTTAGTAGAGGGATCAATAACCAGGGCATCGATTTAAGGTAAGGGGCAGGAGGTTTAGTTGGGATTTGAGGAAAAACCTTTTCACCCAGAGGATGGTGGAGTCTGGAACAAACTGCCCAAAAGGATGATGGAAGCAGACAACATTTAAACAACATTTAAGAAGCATTTAGATGAGCACTTAAAAAACCATAGCATACAATGCTATGAACCACGTGCTGGAAAATGAGATTAGAACAGTTAGGTGCCTGATGGCTGCTGCAGAGATGATGAGCCGAAGGGCCTCTTTCTACGCTGTAAAACTCTGACATCAGAAAAGGTGGCCGTTCGACCCATTATGTCTGCTGGCTCTAAGGAACAATTCATGTCCTACCACTTCCTCACCTCCCTAAATCCCTTTCAGATATTTAGAAAAGATTTGCAGCACAGGCCACTCTGCCCATCATGTCTGCGTTTCTCCCCAGTTTCTCCCATTTTCTAGCACTCAGTCTTACGTCCTGCAGATTATAGGAAGTTCAGCTGCAAATGCAGAAATTTTTAATGAGTTGAAAGTTGTTGCCTTGCACACACTTTCAGACGGTTAGTTCCAGACCCCTATTACCCTCTGGATGAAAAACAATTCCTCATCTCCCCTTTAATCCTTCTACCAATCACTTTAACCCTATCACTCTAGTCACTGACCTTTCTGCTAAATGTTATGACAATGGATGAATAGACACCGCTCGACAATCACCAGGCAGGAGTGTTCCCTTCCTGTCAAGGAACACTTCAGTGGTCAAGGGCATTCAGCCTCTGACCTTCATGTAAGCATTCTCCAAGGTGGCCTACACGACACATGATAACGCACAATCGCTGAGCAAAAACTGATAGCCAAGTTCCGCACAGGAGGACGGCCTCCACCGGGATCTTGGGTTCATATCACACTATCTGTAACCCCAACGACTTGCCCATGGCTTGCAAAATCTCACTAGCTGTCCTGGCTTGAGACAATACACATCTCTTTAACTTGTGCTTAACCCGCCCTCCACTAGCATTGTTTGTACCTGTAAAGACCTGATTACCTGTAAAGACTCGCATTCCAACCATTATCTTGTAATTGAGTCTGTGTCTATATATGCCCTGTTTGTGAACCCAACTCTTTACTCACCTGATGAAGGATCAGCGCTCCGAAAGCTTGTGCTACCAAATAAACCCGTTGGACTTTAACCTGGTGTTGTGAGACTTCTTACTGTGCCCAGCCCAGTCCAACACCGGCATCTCCACATCTTTCTGCTAAAGTAAACCTTTCCCATCCACTATAGCCAGGACCCACACAACCTGTACATCTCAATCAAATCCCCCCACAGCGTCCTCTGTTCTAAGGAGAATAACCCCAGCCTATCACTCTTTTCTTGTAGTTGCACCCCTGTCAATCTTCTCTGTACCCTGTCTAATGCAATTCCATCCTTTCTGTAATGAGCTGGTCAGAACTGCACACAGCACTTGTGACCTAACAAGTGTTTTATACAGTCCCAATATAACCTCCCTGCTCTTATATTCCATACCTCAGCTAAGAAACAAAAGGATTGCATTTGCCTTATTAATCACCTTATTGACCTGTCCTGCTACATTCAGGAATCGGAGGGCATGCACCTCAAGGTTTCTCACTTTGTCGACAGCTCTCAGTATTCTCGCATTTATTGTGTGTTCCTTTGCCTTGTTTGACCTCCCCAAATGCATGACCTCACACTTTACGGAGTTGAATTCCATTTGTCCATTTCCTGTCCATCTGACCAGTCCATTGATATCATCTTGCAGTGTACAGAAATCCTCCTCGCCATCTAACGCACACCAACTTTTGTGCTGTATGCAAGCTTCTTGATCATGTCCCCCACATTTACATCAAAATCAGTTAGACCATAAAAAGCAGGGGACTTGGTACTGTGCCATGCTCAGTCCCACTTGAAATTATTTTGGTAAGTACTTTATCTATTTCATGTGTGTTTAAATATTCAGGGTAAATGCAGAATGAAAATGGCCCAAGGTTGTTTGGTGAAAATCCCTTTGCTCTTGCTGCTGCCAACATAATTTGAATGTCAGGTCTTTCAGAGACCATTTGCAACCCCTCGTGTGGTTGCAGACAGGACTGGATCGAGGTCTATAAGTCGCACACAGGTACACACACGTAAGCAGAGAATCTTTCTCCTGAAGAAAATGGAAAAACCATTGATTAAACTGACAATGCAATTTGTACCTTGTGTAAATTACTAGCTGATTAGATCATTTCTGGCCTGTGTGTTTGCTACATCTTATTTGTAAATAAATGTGGAATCATTATGGGTGGAGATAAGGAATAGTAGGGGGAGAAAGACACTAGTAAGCGTGGTCTATAGGCCCCCAAATAATAATGTTGAGGTGGGGAGGGCTATAAACAAACAAATAATGGATGCGTGCAAAAACGGAACGGCAATAATCATGTGGGATTTTAACCTGCATATTGATTGGCTAACTCAAGTTGGACGTGGTGGGATGGAGGAAGAGTTCTTAGAATGCTGTCGGGATAGTTTCCTTGAACAGTATGTTACAGAACCTACGAGGGAGCGAGTTATCTTAGATCTGGTAATGTGTAACGACAGTAAGAAGTTTCACAACACCAGGTTGAAGTCCAACAGGTTTATTTGGTAGCAAAAGCCACACAAGCTACCAAATAAACCTGTTGGACTTTAACCTGGTGTTGTTAAACTTCTTATTGTGTTTACCCCAGTCCAACGCCGGCATCTCCACATAATGTGTAACGAGACAGGTAGAATTAAGGATCTTCTTGTGAAGGACCCTCTTGGGTCGAGTGGTCATAATATGATCGAATTTCTGGTGCAGATGGAGGGGGAGAAAGTAGGGTCCCAAACCAATGTCCTCTGCTTGAACAGAGGGGAGTACGATAGGATGAGGGCTGAATTGGCTGAGGTGGACTGGGAGAGCAGACTGGTAGGTGGGACAACTGAGGAACAATGGAGGATTTTTAAGGAGATCTTTTTCAGTACTCAGCAAAAATATATTCCGGTGATAAAGAAGGACTGTAAGAAAAGGGATAGCCAGCCGTGGATAACGAAGGAAATAAAGGAGAGTATTAAATTAAAAACTGATGCGTACAGAGTGGCCAAAAATAGTGGAGACTTAGAAGATTGGGAAAGTTTTAAAAAACAACAAAGAATGACTAAGAAAGCGATAAAGAAAGGAAAGATAGATTTTGAAACTAAACTAGCTCTAAACATAAAAAATAACAGTAAAAGTTTTTACAAATATATAAAAAGGAATAGAGTGGCTAGAGTGAATGTTGGACCCTTGGAGGACGAGAGGGGGGATTTAATAATGGAAAACGAGGAAATGGCTGAGACTTTAAATAGGTTTTTTGTGTCGGTCTTCACGGTGGAAGACACAAATAGTTTACCGAATATTAACGATCGAGTGTTGGTAGGAGGAGAGGTACTCAATACAATTATTGTTACTAGAGAGGCAGTGCTTGGTAGACTAACGGGACTGAAGGTGGACAAGTCCCTGGGCCCGGATGGAATGCATCCCAGGGTACTGAAAGAAATGTCAGAGGTAATAGCGGATGCGTTAGTGGTTATTTATCAAAATTCACTGGACTCTGGGGTAGTGCCGGCTGATTGGAAAACGGCTAATGTTACGCCGCTGTTTAAAAAAGGAAGTAGACAAAAGGCGGGTAACTACAGGCCGGTTAGCTTAACGTCCGTAGTTGGGAAAATGCTGGAATCCATCATTAAAGAAGAAATAGCAGGCTATCAAGCAGACGCAGCATGGATTCATGAGAGGAAAGTCGTGTTTGACGAACTTACTGGATTTTTAAGAAGATGTGACTAGTGCGGTTGACGGAGGGGAACCGGTAGATGTGGTGTTTTTGGATTTCCAAAAGGCATTCGATAAGGTGCCTCACAAAAGGTTGCTGCAGAAGATTGGGGCACACGGAGATGGGGGTAGGGTGTTAGTGTGGATTGGGCATTGGCTATCCAACAGGAAGCAGAGAGTTGGAATAAATGGGTGCTTTTCTGGTTGGCAGTTGGTGACTAGTGGCGTGCCGCAGGGATCGGTACTGGGGCCTCAACTGTTTACTATTTACATAGATGATCTGGAGGAGGGGACTGAGTGTAGGGTAACAAAGTTTGCTGACGACACGAAGATAAGTGGGAAAGTGAATTGCGTGGAGGAAGTGGAAGGTCTGCAGAGAGATTTGAATAGGCTGTGAGTGGGCGAGGATCTGGCAGATGGAGTATAACATTGGCAAATGCGAGGTTATTCACTTTGGAAGAATTAATAACAAATTGGATTATTATTTAAATGGAAAAAAATTACAACATGCTACTGTGCAAAGGGACCTGGGGGTCCTTGTGCATGAGTCGCAAAAACTCAGTCTGCAAGTACAACAGGCGATCAAGAAGGCAAATGGAATGTTGGCATTTATCCTGAGGGGGATAGAATATAAAAGCAGAGAAGTCTTGCTGCATCTGTACAAGGCATTGGTGAGGCCGCAGCTGGAATACTGTGTGCAGTTTTGGTCCCCTTACTTGCGAAAGGATATATTGGCCTTGGAGGGAGTGCAGAGAAGGTTCACCAGGTTGATACCGGAGATGAGAGGTGTAGATTATGAGGAGAGATTGATCAGATTAGGTTTGTACTTGTTGGAGTTTAGAAGGCTGAGGGGTGATCTTATTGAGGCATATAAGATAATGAAGGGGCTGGATAGGGTAGAAGTGGAGAGATTCCTTCCACTTAGAAAGGAAACCAGAACTAGAGGGCACAGCCTCAAAATAAAGGGGGGTCAGTTTAGGACAGAGTTGAGGAGGAACTTCTTCTCTCAGAGGGTGGTGAATCTCTGGAATTCTCTGCCCACTGTAGTGGTGGAGGCTACCTCGTTTAATATGTTTAAATCATGGATAGATGGATTTCTGATCGGTAAGGGAATTAAGGGTTATGGGGAGCAGGCGGGTAAGTGGAACTGATTCACTTCAGATCAGCCATGATCTTATTGAATGGCGGGGCAGGCTTGAGGGGCTAGATGGCCTACTCCTGGCTCCTATTTCTTATGTTCTTATGTCCTTATAGTTTAGCCTGTATGAGAGACTAATGGTGTGATATTTTCCAATATGCCACAAGCTGAGAGGCGTAATGGTGGTCTTATGCGTGATTTACTGAACTTAACTGTTTGGCCCTAGCACAGCAATTCAGACTTGCAGAAATGAAGATGTGGGGATCAGTTTTTCTGTGGCAGTGACTGTGGCAGGAACATCTTGTACCACATACACACAAACTGCAGGCGAAAGCAATCTTTTGTCCTGCTGTTGGCGCAATTTTAATTGTCCTTGGGTTCATTTTTGTTTTACTGGGTAAAGTAATAAAAAACACTGGTTATACTGAGAAAAAGATGCAACTTTCTAACTATAGTAAACACAACCCTGGTGTGACTCTGGGACATTTACTTGCATCAACATTTCCTTAAATTACATGTGTGGCTCCTGTGGTTTTACTGCTAGCTTTAAGTAAATCCCCGATGGTCATATGGGGAGGTGCTGAACTAAGGAGCATCACGCCTCGACAGGACATGGAATTACATGTCTCTGGGAGGCTCACTCAGTGTCACCGCTGATTTTTCAGGTGGCATTTGCAGAATGCTGAAAGCCATTCAAGTTGATGTATGGGAAAGGGACAGAAAGCTAACTTGAGGTCACAACTGTGACTGGACACAGAAATGCATGAATACAGCAGGAAAGGTATTCTGCTCGCTCTGGTGTAGCAACAGCAGGGTTGCAATGGGACAAGGTCAACACAACATAGCATTGTGCTTCTTTCGATAGGATTCCCAACAAGGAGTTAGGCCCCACAGGCAAGACACCAATTGCAAGAGGGGTGCATTAAGTGAGGTTACCCTGCAGTCTCAGTTGACAGTGTGGGTAAAGAAAGGCACTTCCTGCAGTGATGATTTACTGAGAACACACACACCACAGACACTGCTAATTATCAACCCTAATCCCGATTAAAAGATGATAATTTTTAAGCAGATAACAATAAATAGCAAAAGGACAAAGTCAGGAGCAGGGGGATTGACAGAACATTTTGGTAGGACAGGAAATATTTCACCCCATTAGTCTCATACCTACTTTCACACCCACTCATACCTACGATCATCTCTTTTTAAATCTTTTAGCCCAAAAGCAAAAAAGGTATGCTTCGCTTTTCTTGGAACAGTCCAACTAAAATAACCAGGAATATCTAAAACCAAATCCATTGGGATGTACAGCCAACAAGGAGGAGACTTCAGGAGGCACAATGTGTAAGGAGTGAAAGGGGTGGGTCAGGGATCACATGATGTCAGGAAAGGGAGGGAAGAGAGGCAGAGCTTAATAAAAGCCAGGAAAGCACAAAACAGCTGGCAGGGAGGCAGGACAGAAAGGAAAGAGGAGAACGATGCTGATGGTTCTGTTTGCAATCATCTGGTTGTGCCTGTGTCCTGGTGTCCAGCTGGGGCCAGCTGCAAACCGAGAGCGCCGGGGTCTCGTTGACATGGCCATGACCTTGTGGTGTTATCGCTCCAAACTGGGAATCCCCCTTCTCAAACTCCATAACTACGGCTGCTATTGTGGGACGGGTGGCTGGAGCAGACCTGTCGACCAGGTAGACCATTGTTGCTTCCTACACGACTGCTGCTATTACCACACAAGAGTGACCCTGGGCTGCCACAGCCATGTCAAATGGAGCCCGTACAACTTCACATGCAAGAGGGCTCAGACAGAGTGTAAGGGGCGGACCGTGTGTACCAGGATGTCATGCGAATGTGACAGGGCCTTTGCCGAATGTTTGTCCAAGGCTAAACCCAGCAAACTACACTACTTCTATAAGACAAGATTCTGTAAGGAGAACAAATCTGTCTGCCCAGCCATCTTCCCCAACTCCACAACCATCATGGAATGGATTAAACAAGGCAACTGAAGTCTGGGCTACCACCACCATAAGCAAACTGCAGCAGCAACGCGCACGCATGCAAACACACATGCACGGCTGTACTGTTACACCACACTTTCAAATCTGAGACCAACCACTCAGAGGACTGCTGCATCAGCAACAGCTGTGGACCTACTAAAGCAATGGACTGCACAGTCTATTCTGGCATATGTGACTTTAAGCAGAAAGTTCCAGCACATAGGAGGTACCATTTTATACAAAGTACAGGTCGCTTTAAGATCTATTATGTAACTGCACAATTTTCATAGTCTTCAAAATTAAAATGATTTATATGTATTCAGTGTGCGAGTGTCATCCACTTTGCGGAAGGCACTGCCTCCTGTCATCGTGACTTGGGGAACACGCTCCAGATGGAGAACAGGACTGGGGGAAATCAATCTCAGTATGTGCTCATCATTATCCACTGACCTACACACAAACCATGGTTGAGGTGACCAAGGTTACACTGTCAGCGAACAAAGAGTCAACAATCACATCGAGAGCCACGTCTGAGCATCAGAACACAGGCAACGTAGATTCAACAACAGCTCAAGTGAGATCATAAGGGTACAACTGTTAACCAATTTAAAAACCAAAGCATCACAATTTGAGTGCAGGGAGCAACAGGGATTCCAAAAACTACGTGTAAATTGGCCACTGGCACCTAAAAATTCACTGTCACAAACTGAGCGGTGTCTCCTGTACATTCACACTCAAACTGAGCTGTCTTCTGTATGTTCACGCTCACACTGAGCTGTGTCTCCTGTACATTGACTGTCATACACAGAGCTGGGTCTCCTGCACATTCACACTCAAACTGAGCTCTCTCTCCAATACATTCACACTCACAGTGTGCGTGCGCGGGTGTGTGTGTCTCCTGCACATGCACTGTCACACACACAGCTGAATCTCCTGTACAATCAGAGGCAAATACTGAGCTGCATCACCAGTACATTCACACACACACACTGAGCTGTGTCTCCTGCACATTCACTGTCATACATTGTACAGGCGATACAGGTCATTCAGACTTACACTGAGCTGTGCCTCCTCTACATTCACACACACACACTGAGCTGTCTCCTGTACACTCACTCGCTCACTGAGCTGTCTCCTGTATGTTCACACACACACACTGAGCTGTGTCTCCTGTACATTCACACACACACTGAGCTGCGTCTCCTATACATTCTCACATACACACTGAACTGTGTCTCTTGTACATTCACCGTCACTCACTGCGCTGTCTCCTGTGCGTTCACACACACACACTAAGCAATGTCTCCTGTACGTTCACTGTCACACATATAGCTGTGTCTCCCGTACATTCATTGTCACACATTGTGCTGTGCCTCCTGTACATTACCGTCACTGCGCTGTGTCGCCTGAACATTCACACACACACACACGTGTCTCCTGTGCAGTTCTCACACAGACTGAGCACTGTCTCCCGCACATTCTCTGTCACACACACTGAGCTACAGCTCCTGTACATTCACAGGCAAAAACTGAGCTGTGTCTCCTGTACATTAGCTGGTCGCCCACAGCGACAGACGCGCGCGCCCACAGCGACAGACGCGCGCGCCCACAGCGACAGACGCGCGCGCCCACAGCGACAGACGCACACGCACACACACAGCGACAGACGCACACGCACACACACAGCGACAGACGCACACGCACACACACAGCGACAGACACACACGCACACACACACGCGCACACACCGCGACAGACACACACGCGCACACACCGCGACAGACACACACGCGCACACACCGCGACAGACACACACGCGCACACACCGCGACAGACACACACGCGCACACACAGCGAAAGACACACACGCACACACACAGCGAAAGACACACACGCACACACACAGCGACAGACACACACGCACACACACCGCGACAGACACACACGCACACACACCGCGACAGACACACACGCACACACACCGCGACAGACACACACGCACACACACCGCGACAGACACACACGCACACACACCGCGACAGACACACACGCACACACACCGCGACAGACACACACGCACACACACCGCGACAGACACACACGCACACACACCGCGACAGACACACACGCACACACACCGCGACAGACACACACACACCGCGACAGACACACACACACACCGCGACAGACACACACACACCGCGACAGACACACACACACCGCGACAGACACACACACACCGCGACAGACACACACACACCGCGACAGACACACACACACCGCGACAGACACACACACACCGCGACAGACACACACACACCGCGACAGACACACACACACCGCGACAGACACACACACACCGCGACAGACACACACACACCGCGACAGACACACACACACACCGCGACAGACACACACACACACCGCGACAGACACACACACCGCGACAGACACACACACACACCGCGACAGACACACACACACCGCGACAGACACACACACACCGCGACAGACACACACGCACACACACCGCGACAGACACACACGCACACACACCGCGACAGACACACACGCACACACACCGCGACAGACACACACGCACACACACCGCGACAGACACACACGCACACACACCGCGACAGACACACACGCACAGCGACAGACACACACGCACCGCGACAGACACACACGCACACACACCGCGACAGACACACACGCACACACACTGCGACAGACGCACGCACACAGCGACAGACACACACGCACGCCCACAGCGACACACGCACGCCCACAGCGACACACGCACGCCCACAGCGACACACGCACGCCCACAGCGACACACGCACGCCCACAGCGACACACGCACGCCCACAGCGACACACGCACGCCCACAGCGACACACGCACGCCCACAGCGACACACGCACGCCCACAGCGACACACGCACGCCCACAGCGACACACGCACGCCCACAGCGACACACGCACGCCCACAGCGACACACGCACGCCCACAGCGACACACGCACGCCCACAGCGACACACGCACGCCCACAGCGACACACGCACGCCCACAGCGACACACGCACGCCCACAGCGACAAACGCACGCCCACAGCGACACACGCACGCCCACAGCGACACACGCACGCCCACAGCGACACACGCACGCCCACAGCGACACACGCACGCCCACAGCGACACACGCACGCCCACAGCGACACACACACGCCCACAGCGACACACACACGCCCACAGCGACACACACACGCCCACAGCGACACACACACGCCCACAGCGACACACACACGCCCACAGCGACACACACACGCCCACAGCGACACACACACGCCCACAGCGACACACACACGCCCACAGCGACACACACACGCCCACAGCGACACACACACGCCCACAGCGACACACACACGCCCACAGCGACACACACACGCCCACAGCGACACACACACGCCCACAGCGACACACACACGCCCACAGCGACACACACACGCCCACAGCGACACACACACGCCCACAGCGACACACACACGCCCACAGCGACACACACACGCCCACAGCGACACACACACGCCCACAGCGACACACACACGCCCACAGCGACACACACACGCCCACAGCGACACACACACGCCCACAGCGACACACGCACGCCCACAGCGACACACGCACGCCCACAGCGACACACGCACGCCCACAGCGACACACGCACGCCCACAGCGACACACGCACGCCCACAGCGACACACGCACGCCCACAGCGACACACGCACGCCCACAGCGACACACGCACGCCCACAGCGACACACGCACGCCCACAGCGACACACGCACGCCCACAGCGACACACGCACGCCCACAGCGACACACGCACGCCCACAGCGACACACGCACGCCCACAGCGACACACGCACGCCCACAGCGACACACACACGCCCACAGCGACACACACACGCCCACAGCGACACACACACGCCCACAGCGACACACACACGCCCACAGCGACACACACACGCCCACAGCGACACACACACGCCCACAGCGACACACACACGCCCACAGCGACACACACACGCCCACAGCGACACACACACGCCCACAGCGACACACACACGCCCACAGCGACACACACACGCCCACAGCGACACACACACGCCCACAGCGACACACACACGCCCACAGCGACACACACACGCCCACAGCGACACACACACGCCCACAGCGACACACACACGCCCACAGCGACACACACACGCCCACAGCGACACACACACGCCCACAGCGACACACACACGCCCACAGCGACACACACACGCCCACAGCGACACACACACGCCCACAGCGACACACACACGCCCACAGCGACACACACACGCCCACAGCGACACACACACGCCCACAGCGACACACACACGCCCACAGCGACACACACACGCCCACAGCGACACACACACGCCC
The DNA here is from genome assembly GCF_964213995.1 of Mustelus asterias. Classification (NCBI taxonomy): domain Eukaryota; kingdom Metazoa; phylum Chordata; class Chondrichthyes; order Carcharhiniformes; family Triakidae; genus Mustelus; species Mustelus asterias. The sequence continues at coordinate 70,394,686 of NC_135809.1, forward strand.
ACAGCGACACACACACGCCCACAGCGACACACACACGCCCACAGCGACACACACACGCCCACAGCGACACACACACGCCCACAGCGACACACACACGCCCACAGCGACACACACACGCCCACAGCGACACACACACGCCCACAGCGACACACACACGCCCACAGCGACACACACACGCCCACAGCGACACACACACGCCCACAGCGACACACACACGCCCACAGCGACACACACACGCCCACAGCGACACACACACGCCCACAGCGACACACACACGCCCACAGCGACACACACACGCCCACAGCGACACACACACGCCCACAGCGACACACACACGCCCACAGCGACACACACACGCCCACAGCGACACACACACGCCCACAGCGACACACACACGCGCACAGCGACACACACACACGCACACACACAGCGACAGACACACACGCACACACACAGCGACAGACACACACGCACACACACAGCGACAGACACACACGCACACACACCGCGACAGACACACACCGCGACAGACACACACGCACGCACACCGCGACAGACACACACGCACGCACACCGCGACAGACACACACGCACGCACACCGCGACAGACACACACGCACGCACACCGCGACAGACACACACGCACGCACACCGCGACAGACACACACGCACGCACACCGCGACAGACACACACGCACGCACACCGCGACAGACACACACACACGCACACCGCGACAGACACACGCACGCACACCGCGACAGACACACACGCACGCACAGCGACAGACACACGCACGCACAGCGACAGACACACGCACGCACAGCGTCAGACACACGCACGCACAGCGACAGACACACGCACGCACAGCGACAGACACACGCACGCACAGCGACAGACACACGCACGCACAGCGTCAGACACACGCACGCACAGCGACAGACACACGCACGCACAGCGACAGACACACGCACGCACAGCGTCAGACACACGCACACACAGCGTCAGACACACGCACACACAGCGTCAGACACACGCACACACAGCGTCAGACACACGCACACACAGCGTCAGACACACGCACACACAGCGTCAGACACACGCACACACAGCGTCAGACACACGCACACACAGCGTCAGACACACGCACACACAGCGTCAGACACACACACACAGCGTCAGACACACACACACAGCGTCAGACACACACACACAGCGTCAGACACACACACACAGCGTCAGACACACACACACAGCGTCAGACACACACACACAGCGTCAGACACACACACACAGCGTCAGACACACACACACACAGCTGTGTCTCCCGAACATTCACACTCACACTGAGCTGCGTCTCCAGTACATTCACACACACTGAGCTGCGTCTCCTGTACATTCACGCTCACACTGAGCTGCGTCTCCTGTACATCAGGGTACAGGAGACGTAGCTCCTGAGGGTAAGGGAATGCAGTTGATTTATTTTTTTTTCAGTTAAATTTGTGTTAAAAATCAGAGGTTTTTTTATCCAAAACAGGAAGTAGGCTCAAGAGAAGCCTGGGAAGGTTTTTTTTTTGGAGGGTTTAAAAGCAGGCTGCACTTTTGAGCGGGCAGTGGAGTGAGCAGGGAGTAGAGTGTGAGCTGTAAGGGCTTTGGCTCACAGGGCTGAGGCGGAAAGGGCGAAGCAGGGTAGGTTTTTTTTTCTTTTCCATTCCTATAAAGGAAAAGGGTAGCTATGAGTGATAGGCCAGTTTGTTGCTTTCGGTGTGGGATGTGGGAGTTCCTGGAAACACCTAGCCGCCCAGAGGTTCACATTTGTGCCAGGTGCGTGGAACTGCAGCTCCTGAGGGACCGCGTAGGGGAACTGGAGCTGCAGATTGCTGACCTTGGTCTAGTCAGGGAGAATGAGAGACAAATAGACATGAGTTATAGGCAAGTAGTTACACCGGGGCCTCAGGGGGAAGACACGTGGGTCACAGTTAGGAGAAGTAAAGGTCATAAGGGTAACGTACCAGAGAGTATTCCTGTGGCGACAGGTGTGAGAGGGGAGGGGAGTGAGCAATTAGTGGAGGGGTCACCTGTGGTTGTCCCCCTCTAAAACAGGTATATTGTTTTGGATAGTGTGGAGGAGGATGACTCTCCAGGGGTAAGCCACAGTGACCAGGTCACTGGCACACAGTCAGGCTCTGTGGCCCGAAAAGGAAAGAGAGGGATTAGGAGAGCAATAGTGGTGGGGGATGCGTCGGTTAGAGGCACGGACAGGCGATTCTGTGGGTGCGAACAGGACTCCAGGATGGTAGTCTGCCTACCTGGTGCTGGGGTACTGGATGTCTCCCAGCGGATAGGAGGCATATTAAAAGGGGAGGATAAAGAAACAGATGTCATTGTACACATTGGTGCAAATGACGCAGATAGGAAGAGCAGGGGGATCCTACGAGAGCAATTCAGGGAGTTGGGAAATAGGCTAAAAAGTAGGGCCTCCAGAGTGGCAATCTCTGGGCTGCTCCCAATGCCGAGGGCCAGTGAGGCTAGGAATAGGGAGATAGTACAATTGAACGCTTGGCTAAAGGACTGGTCCAGGAGGGAGGGATTCATATTCCTGGATCACTGGGAAGTTTTCAAGAGAGGAGGGCACCTGTACAAGAAGGACGGGTCACAACGAAATTGGAAGGGCACAAATATCCTGGCTGGGAGTTTTGCTAGTGCAATTCGGGTGGGTTTAAACTAGTATGGCAGGGGGGTGGGGATCAAAAAATTAGGTCTACAAGTGTAGAGGCTGGGGACGAGCTTGGGGCCAGGACAAGGCTGCCAAAGAAAAAGAGCACTCTGGGGGAGGATGACCTCACTGGGTCTGGAGTGTGTCTACTTCAATGCAAGGAGCGTAGCAGGTAAGACAGACGAACTTAGGGCCTTAATGCTCACGAGGAATTTGGATGTGGTTGCGGTGACAGAGACTTGGTTGAAAGAGGGACAGGACTGGCAGCTGAATATTCCGGGGTACAAGTATTTTAGGCAAGACAGAGGAGGGGCCAAAAGAGGTGGGGGAGTAGCAGTATTAGTTAGAGAGCATATTACAGCAGTGCAGAGGGAGGACAATTCAAAGAGGTCGTGGAACGAGTCACTGTGGGTGGAGCTCAGAAACAGGAAGGGCGCAGTCACTATGTTGGGGGTATGCTACAGGCCCCCCAACAGCCCAAGGGAAGTGGAAGAACGGATATGTCAGGAGATAATGGATAGGTGCAGGAAAAATAGGGTTGTTGTAGTGGGAGACTTCAATTTCCCTGGTATAGACTGGAAATCGCGTAGGGCTGGGAGTCTGGATGGGGAGGAATTTGTAAAATGCGTACAGGAAGGTTCTTTGGAACAATATGTAGATAGCCCGACTGGAGAGGGGGCTATACTGGACCTAGTACTGGGGAATGAGCCCGGTCAGGTCTTCAAAGTTTCGGTAGGGGAACATGTGGCAAATAGTGACCACAATTCTGTTAGCTTTAGGATAGTAATGGAAAAGGATGAGTGGTGTCCCAAGGGTAAGGTGTTGGATTGGGGGAAGGCTAACTTTAATAGGATTAGGCAGAAATTGGCAGCTGTTGATTGGGAGAGGCTGTTTGAGGGTAAATCCACATCTGGCATGTGGGAGTCTTTTAAGGAACAGTTGTTAGGGCTGCAGGATAGGCATATGCCTGTAAAAAAGGATAGGAAGGGTAGGATTCGAGAACCATGGATAACCAGGGAAATTGAGGGATTGGTCCAAAAGAAAAGAGTGGCATACGTTAGGTCCAGGCAGCTAAAAACGGAGGGAGCTCTGGAGGAGTACAAAGAAAGAAGGAAAGAACTCAAACGAGGAATTAGAAGGGCAAAAAGGGGTCACGAAATGTCCTTGGCAGACAGGATTAAGGAGAATCCCAAGGCATTTTATTCATACGTTAGGAACAAAAGGGTTGTCAGGAAAAAAATCGGACCTCTCGGGGACAAAAGTGGGGAATTATGCTTAGAGCCCAAAGAAGTAGGGGAGATCCTAAATGAATACTTTGCGTCGGTATTCACAATGGAGAGGGATGTGTTGACTGGGAGTGTCTCGGAGGGGAGTGTTGACCCGTTAGAGAAAATCTCCATTACAAGGGAGGAAGTGTTAGGTTTTTTAGGGAATATAAAGACTGACAAATCCCCAGGGCCTGATGGAATCTATCCAAGGCTGCTCAGGGAGACGAGAGATGAAATCGCTGGGCCTCTGAAGCAAATCTTTGTCTCGTCACTGGACACAGGTGAGGTCCCAGAGGACTGGAGGATAGCTAATGTGGTCCCGTTATTTAAGACGGGTAGGAAGGATAACCCGGGTAATTATAGGCCGGTGAGCTTGACGTCCGTGGTCAGGAAGTTGTTGGAGAGGATTCTGAGAGATAGGATGTATGCGCATTTAGAAAAGAATAAACTCATTAACGATAGTCAGCATGGTTTTGTGAGAGGGAGGTCATGCCTCACTAACCTGGTGGAGTTTTTTGAAGAAGTGACTAGAATGGTTGACGAGGGAAGGGCCATGGATGTCGTCTCTATGGACTTTAGTAAAGCGTTTGACAAAGTCCCTCATGGTAGGTTGGTGCAAAAGGTTGGATCTCATGGGTAAAAGGGGGAGGTGGCTAGATGGGTGGAGAACTGGCTTGGTCACAGAAGACAGAGGATGGTAGTGGAAGGGCCTTTTTCCGGCTGGATGCCTGTGACTAGTGGTGTTCCGCAGGGCTCTGTATTGGGACCTCTGCTGTTTGTGATTTATATAAACGATCTGGAAGAAGGTGTAACTGGGGTGATCAGTAAGTTTGCGGACGACACACAAATGGCTGGACTTGCAGATAGTGAGGAACATTGTCAGAGGCTACAGAAGGATATAGATAGGCTGGAAATTTGGGCAAAGAAATGGCAGATGGAGTTCAATCCAGATAAATGCGAAGTGTTGCATTTTGGTAGAACTAACGTGGGGGGGAGCTATACGATAAATGGCAGAACCATAAAGGGTGTAGATACGCAGAGGGACCTGGGTGTGCAAGTCCACAGATCCTTGAAGGTGACGTCACAGGTAGAGAAGGTAGTGAATAAAGCATATGGCATGCTTGCCTTTACAGGACGGGGCATAGAATATAAAAGTTGGGGTCTGATGTTGCAGTTGGAAAGAACGTTGGTTCGGCCGCATTTGGAATACTGCGCCCAATTCTGGTCGCCACACGACCGGAAGGACGTGGAGGCTTGAGAGAGAGTGCAGAGGAGGTTTACCAGGATGTTGCCTGGGATGGAAGGGCTTAGTTATGAGGAGAGATTGGGTAAACTGGGGTTGTTCTCACTGGAAAGACGGAGGATGAGGGGAGACTTAATAGAGGTGTATAAAATTATGAAAGGCATAGATAGGGTGAACGGTGGGAAGCTTTTTCCCAGATCAGTGGTGACATTCACGAGGGGTCATAGGTTCAAGGTGAGGGGGAGGGGGGGGGGGGGGGGGGGAGGTTTAACACGGAAATCAGAGGGACGTATTTTACACAGAGGGTGGTGGGGGCCTGGAATGCGCATTCACACTTACACTGAGCTGCGTCTCCTGTACATTGACACTGAGCTGCAGGTCCTGTACATTCACACTCACACTGAGCTGCAGGTCCTGTACATTCACACTCACACTGAGCTGCGACTCCTGTACATTCACACTGAGCTGCGTCTATTGTACATTCACACTGAGCTGCGTCGCCTGTACATTCACACTCAGCTGCGTCTCCTGTACATTCACACTCAGCTGCGTCTCCTGTACATTCACACTCAGCTGCGTCTCCTGTACATTCACACTGAGCTGCGTCTCCTGTACATTCACACTGAGCTGCGTCTCCTGTACATTCACATCACACTCAGCTGCGTCTCCTGTACATTCACACTCAGCTGCGTCTCCTGTACATTCACACTCACACTGAGCTGCGGCTCCTGTACATTCACACTCACACTGAGCTGCATCTCCTGTACATGCACACTGAGCTGCGTCTATTGTACATTCACACACACACTGAGCTGCGTCTCCTGTACATCCACATTCACACTGAGATGTGTCTCCTGGACATTCACATTCACACTGAGATGTGTCTTCTGTACATTCACACTGAGCTGAGTCTCCTTTACATTCACTCACACTGCGCTGCGTCTCCTGTACACTCACACTCAGCTGCGTCTCCTGTACATTCACACTCACACTGAGCTGCGTCTCCTGTACATTCACACTGAGCTGCGTCTCTTGTACATTCACACTGAGCTGCGTCTCTTGTACATTCACACTGAGCTGCGTCTCCTGTACATTCACACTCACACTGAGCTGCGACTCCTGTACATTCACACTGAGCTGCGTCTATTGTACATTCACACTGAGCTGCGTCGCCTGTACATTCACACTCAGCTGCGTCTCCTGTACATTCACACTCAGCTGCGTCTCCTGTACATTCACACTCAGCTGCGTCTCCTGTACATTCACACTCACACTGAGCTGCGGCTCCTGGACATTCACACTCAGCTGCATCTCCTGTACATGCACACTGAGCTGCGTCTATTGTACATTCACACACACACTGAGCTGCGTCTCCTGTACATTCAGACTGAGCTGCGTCTCCTGTACATTCACACTGAGCTGCGTCTCCTGTACATTCACACTGAGCTGCGTCTCCTGTACACTCACACTGAGCTGCGTCTCCTGTAGATTCACACTGAGCTGCATCTCCTGTACATTCACACTCACACTGAGCTGCGTCTCCTGGACATTCACGCTCACACTGAGCTGCATCTCCTGTACATTCACACTCACACTGAGCTGCATCTCCTGTACATTCACACTCACACTGAGCTGCACCTCCTGTACATACACACTCACACTGAGCTGCGTCTCCTGTACACTCACACTGAGCTGCGTCTCCTGTACATTCACACTGAGCTGCGTCTCCTGTCCATTCACACTGAGCTGCGTCTCCTGTCCATTCACACTGAGCTGCGTCTCCTGTCCATTCACACTGAGCTGCGTCTCCTGTCCATTCACACTGAGCTGCGTCTCCTGTCCATTCACACTGAGCTGCATCTCCTGTACATTTACACTCAGCTGCATCTGCTGTACATTTACACTCAGCTGCGTCTCCTGTCCATTCACACTGAGCTGCATCTCCTGTACATTCACACTCACACTGAGCTGCGTCTCCTGTACATTCACACTGAGCTGCATCTCCTGTACATTCACACTGAGCTGCGTCTCCTGTACATTCACACTCAGCTGCGTCTCCTGTACATTCACACTGAGCTGCGTCTCCTGTACATTCACACTGATCTGCGTCTCCTGTACATTCACACTGAGCTGCGTCTCCTGTACATTCACATTGAGCTGCGTCTCCTGTACATTCACACTGAGCTGCGTCTCCTGTACATTCACACTGAGCTGCGTCTCCTGTACATTCACACTGAGCTGCGTCTCCTGTACATTCACACTGAGCTGCGTCTCCTGTACATTCACACTGAGCTGCGTCTCCTGTACGTTCACACTGAGCTGCGTCTCCTGTACGTTCACACTGAGCTGCGTCTCCTGTACATTCACACTGAGCTGCGTCTCCTCTACATTCACACTCACACTGAGCTGCGTCTCCTGTACATTCACACTGAGCTGCGTCTCCTGTACATTCACACTGAGCTGCGTCTCCTGTACATTCACACTGAGCTGTGTCTCCTGTACATTCACACTGAGCTGCGTCTCCTGTACATTCACACTGAGCTGCGTCTCCTGTACATTCGCACTGAGCCACGTCTCCTGTACATTCACACTGAACTGCGTCTCCTGTACATTCACACTGAGCTGCGTCTCCTGTACATTCACACTGAGCTGCGTCTCCTGTACATTCGCACTGAGCCACGTCTCCTGTACATTCACACTGAGCTGCGTCTCCTGTACATTCACACTGAGCCGCGTCTCCTGTACATTCACACTGAGCTGCGTCTCCTGTACATTCACACTGAGCCGCGTCTCCTGTACATTCACACTGAGCTGCGTCTCCTGTACATTCACACTGAGCTGCGCCTCCTGTCCATTCACACTGAGCTGCGTCTCCTGTCCATTCACACTGAGCTGCGTCTCCTTTACATTCACACTCACACTGAGCTGCGTCTCCTGTACATTCACACTGAGCTGCGTCTCCTGTACATTCACACTCACACTGAGCTGCGTTTGCTGTACATTCACACTGAGCTGCATCTCCAGTACATGCGCACTGAGCTGCATCTCCTGTACATTCTCACTCACACTGAGCTGCGTCTCCTGTACATTCACACGCACACTGAGCTGCGTCTCCTGTACATTCACACTCACACTGAGCTGCGTCTCCTGTACATTCACACTCACACTGAGCTGCATCTCCTGTACATTCACACTCACACTGAGCTGCGTCTCCTGTACATTCACACTGAGCTGCGTCTCCTGTACATTCACACTGAGCTGCGTCTCCTGTACGTTCACACTGAGCTGCGTCTCCTGTACATTCACACGGAGCTGTGTCACCTGTACATTCACACTGAGCTGCGTCTCCTGTACATTCACACTGAGCTGCGTCTCCTGTACATTCACACTGAGCTGCGTCTCCTGTACATTCACACTCACACTGAGCTGCGTCTCCTGGACATTCAGACTGAGCTGCATCTCCTGTACATTCCCACTGAGCTGCGTCTCCTGTGCACTCACACTGAGCTGCATCTCCTGTACATTCACACTGAGCTGCGTCTCCTGTACATTCACACTGAGCTGCGTCTCCTGTAGATTCACACTGAGCTGAGTTTTCTGTACATTCACACTGATCTGCGTCTCCTGTACATTCACACTGAGCTGCGTCTCCTGTACATTCACACTGAGCTGCGTCTCCTGTACATTCACACTGAGCTGCGTCTCCTGTACATTCACACTGAGCTGCGTCTCCTGTACATTCACACTGAGCTGCGTCTCCTGTACATTCACACTGAGCTGCGTCTCCTGTACATTCACACTGAGCTGCGTCTCCTGTACATTCACACTCACACTGAGCTGCGTCTCCTGTACATTCAGACTGAGCTGCATCTCCTGTACATTCCCACTGAGCTGCGTCTCCTGTGCACTCACACTGAGCTGCATCTCCTGTACATTCACACTGAGCTGCGTCTCCTGTACATTCACACTGAGCTGCGTCTCCTGTACATTCACACTCACACTGAGCTGCGTCTCCTGTACATTCAGACTGAGCTGCATCTCCTGTACATTCACACTGAGCTGCATCTCCTGTGCACTCACACTGAGCTGCGTCTCCTGTAGATTCACACTGAGCTGCGTTTTCTGTACATTCACACTGATCTGCGTCTCCTGTACATTCACACTGAGCTGCGTCTCCTGTACATTCACACTGAGATGCGTCTCCTGGACATTCACACTGAGCTGCGTCTCCTGTACATTCACACTGAGCTGCGTCTCCTGTACGTTCACACTGAGCTGCGTCTCCTGTACATTCACACTGAGCTGCGTCTCCTGTACATTCACACTGAGCTGCGTCTCCTGTACGTTCACACTGAGCTGCGTCTCCTGTACATTCACACTGAGCTGCATCTCCTGTACATTCACACTGAGCTGCGTCTCCTCGACATTCACACTCACACTGAGCTTCGTCTCCTGTACATTCACACTGAGCTGCGTCTCCTGTACATTCACACTGAGCTGCATCTCCAGTACATGCGCACTGAGCTGCATCTCCTGTACATTCTCACTCACACTGAGCTGCGTCTCCTGTACATTCACACGCACACTGAGCTGCGTCTCCTGTACATTCACACTCACACTGAGCTGCGTCTCCTGTACATTCACACTCACACTGAGCTGCATCTCCTGTACATTCACACTCACACTGAGCTGCGTCTCCTGTACATTCACACTCACACTGAGCTGCACCTCCTGTACATACACACTCACACTGAGCTGCGTCTCCTCTACATTCACACTGAGCTGCGACTCCTGTACATTCACACTGAGCTGCGTCTCCTGTACATTCGCACTGAGCTGCGACTCCTGTACATTCACACTGAGCTGCGACTCCTGTACACTCACACTGAGCTGCGTCTCCTGTACATTCACACTGAGCTGCGACTCCTGTACATTCACAATGACCTGCGACTCCTGTACATTCACACTGAGCTGCGTCTCCTGTACATTCACACTCACACTGAGCTGCGTCTCCTGTACATTCACACTCACACTGAGCTGCATCTCCTGTACATTCACACTCACACTGAGCTGCGTCTCCTGTACATTCACACTCACACTGAGCTGCACCTCCTGTACATACACACTCACACTGAGCTGCGTCTCCTGTACATTCACACTGAGCTGCGACTCCTGTACATTCACACTGAGCTGCGTCTCCTGTACATTCGCACTGAGCTGCGACTCCTGTACATTCACACTGAGCTGCGACTCCTGTACACTCACACTGAGCTGCGTCTCCTGTACATTCACACTGAGCTGCGACTCCTGTACATTCACAATGACCTGCGACTCCTGTACATTCACACTGAGCTGCGTCTCCTGTACATTCACACGGAGCTGTTTCACCTCGACATTCACACTGAGCTGCGTCTCCTGTACATTCACACGGAGCTGTTTCACCTCGACATTCACACTGAGCTGCGTCTCCTGTACATTCACACGGAGCTGTTTCACCTCGACATTCACACTGAGCTGCGTCTCCTGTACATTCACACTCACAGTGAGCGGCGTCTCCTGTACATTCACACTGAGCTGCGTCTCCTGTACGTTCACACTGAGCTGCGTCTCCTGTACATTCACACTGAGCTGCGTCTCCTGTACATTCACACTGAGCTGTGTCACCTGTACATTCACACTGAGCTGTGTCACCTGTACATTCACACTGAGCTGCATCTCCTGTACATTCACACTGAGCTGCGTCTCCTGTACATTCACACTGAGCTGCGTCTCCTGTACATTCACACAGAGCTGCATCTCCTGTACATTCACACTGAGCTGCGTCTCCTGTACATTCAGACTGAGCTGCATCTCCTGTACATTCACACTGAGCTGCGTCTCCTGTACATTCAGACTGAGCTGCATCTCCTGTACATTCCCACTGAGCTGCGTCTCCTGTGCACTCACACAGAGCTGCATCTCCTGTACATTCACACTGAGCTGCGTCTCCTGTACATTCACACTGAGCTGCGTCTCCTGTACATTCACACTCACACTGAGCTGCGTCTCCTGTAGATTCACACTGAGCTGAGTTTTCTGTACATTCACACTGATCTGCGTCTCCTGTACATTCACACTGAGCTGCGTCTCCTGTACATTCACACTGAGCTGCGTCTCCTGTACATTCACACTGAGCTGCGTCTCCTGTACATTCTCACTGAGCTGCGTCTCCTGTACATTCACACTGAGCTGCGTCTCCTGTACATTCACACTGAGCTGCGTCTCCTGTACATTCACACTGAGCTGCGTCTCCTGTACATTCACACTGAGCTGCGTCTCCTGTACATTCACACTCACACTGAGCTGCGTCTCCTGTACATTCAGACTGAGCTGCATCTCCTGTACATTCCCACTGAGCTGCGTCTCCTGTGCACTCACACTGAGCTGCATCTCCTGTACATTCACACTGAGCTGCGTCTCCTGTACATTCACACTGAGCTGCGTCTCCTGTACATTCACACTGATCTGCGTCTCCTGTACATTCACACTCACACTGAGCTGCGCCTCCTGTACATTCACACTGAGCTGCATCTCCTGTACATTCAGACTGAGCTGCATCTCCTGTACATTCAGACTGAGCTGCATCTCCTGTACATTCACACTCACACTGAGCTGCGTCTCCTGTAGATTCACACTGAGCTGCGTTTTCTGTACATTCACACTGAGCTGCGTTTTCTGTACATTCACACTGATCTGCGTCTCCTGTACATTCACAGAGCTGCGTCTCCTGTACATTCACACTGAGCTGCGTTTTCTGTACATTCACACTGATCTGCGTCTCCTGTACATTCACACTGAGCTGCGTCTCCTGTACATTCACACTGAGCTGCGTCTCCTGTACGTTCACACTGAGCTGCGTCTCCTGTACGTTCACACTGAGCTGCGTCTCCTGTACATTCACACTGAGCTGCATCTCCTGTACATTCACACTGAGCTGCGTCTCCTCTACATTCACACTCACACTGAGCTTCGTCTCCTGTACATTCACACTGAGCTGCGTCTCCTGTACATTCACACTGAGCTGCGTCTCCTCTACATTCACACTCACACTGAGCTGCGTCTCCTGTACATTCACACTGAGCTGCATCTCCAGTACATGCGCACTGAGCTGCATCTCCTGTACATTCTCACTCACACTGAGCTGCGTCTCCTGTACATTCACACGCACACTGAGCTGCGTCTCCTGTACATTCACACTCACACTGAGCTGCGTCTCCTGTACATTCACACTCACACTGAGCTGCATCTCCTGTACATTCACACTCACACTGAGCTGCGTCTCCTGTACATTCACACGCACACTGAGCTGCGTCTCCTGTACATTCACACTCACACTGAGCTGCGTCTCCTGTACATTCACACTGAGCTGCGACTCCTGTACATTCACACTGAGCTGCGTCTCCTGTACATTCGCACTGAGCTGCGACTCCTGTACATTCACACTGAGCTGCGACTCCTGTACACTCACACTGAGCTGCGTCTCCTGTACATTCACACTGAGCTGCGACTCCTGTACATTCACAATGACCTGCGACTCCTGTACATTCACACTGAGCTGCGTCTCCTGTACATTCACACGGAGCTGCTTCACCTCGACATTCACACTGAGCTGCGTCTCCTGTACATTCACACTCACAGTGAGCGGCGTCTCCTGTACATTCACACTGAGCTGCGTCTCCTGTACGTTCACACTGAGCTGCGTCTCCTGTACATTCACACGGAGCTGTGTCACCTGTACATTCACACTGAGCTGCGTCTCCTGTACATTCACACTGAGCTGCGTCTCCTGTACATTCACACTGAGCTGCGTCTCCTGTACATTCACACTCACACTGAGCTGCGTCTCCTGTACATTCAGACTGAGCTGCATCTCCTGTACATTCCCACTGAGCTGCGTCTCCTGTGCACTCACACTGAGCTGCATCTCCTGTACATTCACACTGAGCTGCGTCTCCTTTACATTCACACTCACACTGAGCTGCGTCTCCTGTAGATTCACACTGAGCTGCGTTTTCTGTACATTCACACTGATCTGCGTCTCCTGTACATTCACACTGAGCTGCGTCTCCTGTACATTCACACTGAGCTGCGTCTCCTGTACGTTCACACTGAGCTGCGTCTCCTGTACATTCACACTGAGCTGCGTCTCCTGTACATTCACACTGAGCTGCATCTCCTGTACATTCACACTGAGCTGCGTCTCCTGTCCATTCACACTGAGCTGCATCTCCTGTACATTCACACTGAGCTGCGTCTCCTGTACATTCACACTGAGCTGCGTCACCTGTACATTCGCACTGAGCTGCGTCTCCTGTACATTCACACTGAGCTGCGTCTCCTGTACATTCACACTGAACTGCGTCTCCTGTACATTCACACTGAGCTGCGTCTCCTGTACATTCGCACTGAGCTGCGTCTCTTGTACATTCACACTCACACTGAGCTGCGTCTCCTGTACATTCACACTCACACTGAGCTGCATCTCCTGTACATTCACACTCACACTGAGCTTCGCCTCCTGTACATTGACAATCAGTGAGCTGCGTCTCCTGTACATTCACACTGAGCTGCGTCTCCTGTACATTGACAATCAGTGAGCTGCGTCTCCTGTACATTCACACTGAGCTGCGTCTCCTGTACATTCACACTGAGCTGCGTCTCCTGTACATTCACACTGAGCTGCGTCTCCTGTACATTGACAATCAGTGAGCTGCGTCTCCTGTACATTCACACTGAGCTGCGTCTCCTGTACATTCACACTGAGCTGCATCTCCTGTACATTGACAATCAGTGAGCTGCGTCTCCTGTACATTCACACTGAGCTGCGTCTCCTGTACATTCACACTGAGCTGCGTCTCCTGTACATTCACAGTCTAGCTGCATCTCCTGTACATTCACACTGTGCTGCGTCTCCTGTACATTCACACTCACACTGAGCTGCGCCTCCTGTACATTCACACTGAGCTGCGTCTCCTGTACATTCACACTCACACTGAGCGGCGTCTCCTGTACATTCACACTGAGCTGCGTCTCCTGTACATTCACACTGAGCTGCGTCTCCTGTACATTCACACTGAGCTGCATCTCCTGCACATTCACACTGAGCTGCATCTCCTGTACATTCACACTGAGCTGCATCTCCTGTACATTCACACTCACACTGAGCTGCGCCGCCTGTACATTCACACTGAGCTGCGTCTCCTGCACATTCACACTGAGCTGCATCTCCTGTACATTCACACTGAGCTGCATCTCCTGCACATTCACACTGAGCTGCGTTTCCTGTCCATTCACACTGAGCTGCGTCTCCTGTCCATTCACACTGAGCTGCGTCTCCTGTCCATTCACACTGAGCTGCGTCTCCTGTCCATTCACACTGAGCTGCGTCTCCTGTCCATTCACACTGAGCTGCATCTCCTGTACATTTACACTCAGCTGCGTCTCCTGTCCATTCACACTGAGCTGCATCTCCTGTACATTCACACTCACACTGAGCTGCGTCTCCTGTACATTCACACTGAGCTGCATCTCCTGTACATTCACACTGAGCTGCGTCCCCTGTACATTCACACTGAGCTGCGTCTCCTGTACATTCACACTGAGCTGCGTCTCCTGTACATTCACACTGAGCGGCGTCTCCTGTACATTCACACTGATCGGCGTCTCCTGTACATTCACACTGAGCTGCGTCTCCTGTACATTCACACTGAGCTGCATCTCCTGCACATTCACACTGAGCTGCGTTTCCTGTCCATTCACACTGAGCTGCGTCTCCTGTCCATTCACACTGAGCTGCGTCTCCTGTCCATTCACACTGAGCTGCGTCTCCTGTCCATTCACACTGAGCTGCGTCTCCTGTCCATTCACACTGAGCTGCATCTCCTGTACATTTACACTCAGCTGCGTCTCCTGTCCATTCACACTGAGCTGCATCTCCTGTACATTCACACTCACACTGAGCTGCGTCTCCTGTACATTCACACTGAGCTGCATCTCCTGTACATTCACACTGAGCTGCGTCTCCTGTACATTCACACTGAGCTGCGTCTCCTGTACATTCACACTGAGCTGCGTCTCCTGTACATTCACACTGAGCTGCGTCTCCTGTACATTCACACTGATCTGCGTCTCCTGTACATTCACACTGAGCTGCGTCTCCTGTACATTCACACTGAGCTGCGTCTCCTGTACATTCACACTGAGCTGCGTCTCCTGTACATTCACACTGAGCTGCGTCTCCTGTACATTCACACTGAGCTGCGTCTCCTCTACATTCACACTCACACTGAGCTGCGTCTCCTGTACATTCACACTGAGCTGCGTCTCCTGGACATTCACACTGAGCTGCGTCTCCTGTACATTCGCACTGAGCTGCGTCTCCTGTACATTCACACTGAGCTGCGTCTCCTGTACATTCACACTGAGCCGCGTCTCCTGTACATTCACACTGAGCTGCGTCTCCTGGACATTCACACTGAGCCGCGTCTCCTGTACATTCACACTGAGCTGCGTCTCCTGTACATTCACACTGAGCTGCGTCTCCTGTCCATTCACACTGAGCTGCGTCTCCTGTCCATTCACACTCACACTGAGCTGCGTCTCCTTTACATTCACACTCACACTGAGCTGCGTCTCCTGTACATTCACACTGAGCTGCGTCTCCTGTACATTCACACTCAGCTGCGTCTCCTGTACATTCTCACTGAGCTGCGTCTCCTGTACATTCACACTGAGCTGCGTCTCCTGTACATTCTCACTGAGCTGCGTCTCCTTTACATTCACACTCACACTGAGCTGCGTCTCCTGTACATTCACACTGAGCTGCGTCTCCTGTACATTCACACTCACACTGAGCTGCGTTTGCTGTACATTCACACTGAGCTGCATCTCCAGTACATGCGCACTGAGCTGCATCTCCTGTACATGCGCACTGAGCTGCATCTCCTGTACATTCTCACTCACACTGAGCTGCGTCTCCTGTACATTCACACGCACACTGAGCTGCGTCTCCTGTACATTCACACTCACACTGAGCTGCGTCTCCTGTACATTCACACTCACACTGAGCTGCATCTCCTGTACATTCACACTCACACTGAGCTGCACCTCCTGTACATACACACTCACACTGAGCTGCGTCTCCTGTACATTCACACTGAGCTGCGTCTCCTGTACATTCGCACTGAGCTGCGACTCCTGTACATTCACACTGAGCTGCGACTCCTGTACACTCACACTGAGCTGCGTCTCCTGTACATTCACACTGAGCTGCGACTCCTGTACATTCACAATGACCTGCGACTCCTGTACATTCACACTGAGCTGCGTCTCCTGTACATTCACACGGAGCTGCTTCACCTCGACATTCACACTGAGCTGCGTCTCCTGTACATTCACACTCACAGTGAGCGGCGTCTCCTGTACATTCACACTGAGCTGCGTCTCCTGTACGTTCACACTGAGCTGCGTCTCCTGTACATTCACACGGAGCTGTGTCACCTGTACATTCACACTGAGCTGCGTCTCCTGTACATTCACACTGAGCTGCGTCTCCTGTACATTCACACTGAGCTGCGTCTCCTGTACATTCACACTCACACTGAGCTACGTCTCCTGTACATTCAGACTGAGCTGCATCTCCTGTACATTCCCACTGAGCTGCGTCTCCTGTGCACTCACACTGAGCTGCATCTCCTGTACATTCACACTGAGCTGCGTCTTCTGTACATTCACACTGAGCTGCGTCTCCTGTACATTCACACTCACACTGAGCTGCGTCTCCTGTACATTCAGACTGAGCTGCATCTCCTGTACATTCACACTGAGCTGCATCTCCTGTGCACTCACACTGAGCTGCATCTCCTGTACATTCACACTGAGCTGCGTCTCCTTTTCATTCACACTCACACTGAGCTGCGTCTCCTGTAGATTCACACTGAGCTGCGT
The DNA here is from genome assembly GCF_964213995.1 of Mustelus asterias. Taxonomy (NCBI): domain Eukaryota; kingdom Metazoa; phylum Chordata; class Chondrichthyes; order Carcharhiniformes; family Triakidae; genus Mustelus; species Mustelus asterias. The sequence goes on from NC_135809.1 coordinate 70,411,896, forward strand.
TTTCTGTACATTCACACTGAGCTGCGTCTCCTGTACATTCACACTGAGCTGCGTCTCCTGTACATTCACACTGAGCTGCATCTCCTGTACATTCACACTCACACTGAGCTGCGTCTCCTGTACATTCACACTGAGCTGCGTCTCCTGTACATTCACACTGAGCTGCGTCTCCTGTACATTCACACTGAGCTGCATCTCCTGTACATTCACACTCACACTGAGCTGCGTCTCCTGTACATTCACACTGAGCTGCGTCTCCTGTACATTCACACTGAGCTGCGTCTCCTGTACATTCACACTGAGCTGCGTCTCCTGTCCATTCACAGTCTAGCTGCATCTCCTGTACATTCACACTGTGCTGCGTCTCCTGTACATTCACACTCACACTGAGCTGCGCCTCCTGTACATTCACACTGAGCTGCGTCTCCTGTACATTCACACACACACTGAGCGGCGTCTCCTGTACATTCACACTCACACTGAGCTGCGCCGCCTGTACATTCACACTGAGCTGCGTCTCCTGTACATTCACACTGAGCTGCATCTCCTGTACATTCACACTGAGCTGCATCTCCTGCACATTCACACTGAGCTGCGTTTCCTGTCCATTCACACTGAGCTGCGTCTCCTGTCCATTCACACTGAGCTGCGTCTCCTGTCCATTCACACTGAGCTGCGTCTCCTGTCCATTCACACTGAGCTGCATCTCCTGTACATTTACACTCAGCTGCGTCTCCTGTCCATTCACACTGAGCTGCATCTCCTGTACATTCACACTCACACTGAGCTGCGTCTCCTGTACATTCACACTGAGCTGCATCTCCTGTACATTCACACTGAGCTGCGTCTCCTGTACATTCACACTGAGCTGCGTCTCCTGTACATTCACACTGAGCTGCGTCTCCTGTACATTCACACTGATCTGCGTCTCCTGTACATTCACACTGAGCTGCGTCTCCTGTACATTCACACTGAGCTGCATCTCCTGCACATTCACACTGTGCTGCGTTTCCTGTCCATTCACACTGAGCTGCGTCTCCTGTCCATTCACACTGAGCTGCGTCTCCTGTCCATTCACACTGAGCTGCGTCTCCTGTCCATTCACACTGAGCTGCGTCTCCTGTCCATTCACACTGAGCTGCATCTCCTGTACATTTACACTCAGCTGCGTCTCCTGTCCATTCACACTGAGCTGCATCTCCTGTACATTCACACTCACACTGAGCTGCGTCTCCTGTACATTCACACTGAGCTGCATCTCCTGTACATTCACACTGAGCTGCGTCTCCTGTACATTCACACTGAGCTGCGTCTCCTGTACATTCACACTGAGCTGCGTCTCCTGTACATTCACACTGAGCTGCGTCTCCTGTACATTCACACTGAGCTGCGTCTCCTGTACATTCACACTGATCTGCGTCTCCTGTACATTCACACTGAGCTGCGTCTCCTGTACATTCACACTGAGCTGCGTCTCCTGTACATTCACACTGAGCTGCGTCTCCTGTACATTCACACTGAGCTGCGTCTCCTGTACATTCACACTGAGCTGCGTCTCCTGTACGTTCACACTGAGCTGCGTCTCCTGTACATTCACACTGAGCTGCATCTCCTGTACATTCACACTGAGCTGCGTCTCCTCTACATTCACACTCACACTGAGCTGCGTCTCCTGTACATTCACACTGAGCTGCGTCTCCTGGACATTCACACTGAGCTGCGTCTCCTGTACATTCACACTGAGCTGCGTCTCCTGTACATTCACACTGAGCTGCGTCTCCTGTACATTCACACTGAGCCGCGTCTCCTGTACATTCACACTGAGCCGCGTCTCCTGTACATTCACACTGAGCTGCGTCTCCTGTACATTCACACTGAGCTGCGTCTCCTGTACATTTACACTCAGCTGCGTCTCCTGTACATTCTCACTGAGCTGCGTCTCCTGTACATTCTCACTGAGCTGCGTCTCCTTTACATTCACACTCACACTGAGCTGCGTCTCCTGTACATTCACACTGAGCTGCGTCTCCTGTCCATTCACACTCACACTGAGCTGCGTTTGCTGTACATTCACACTGAGCTGCATCTCCAGTACATGCGCACTGAGCTGCATCTCCTGTACATTCTCACTCACACTGAGCTGCGTCTCCTGTACATTCACACGCACACTGAGCTGCGTCTCCTGTACATTCACACTCACACTGAGCTGCGTCTCCTGTACATTCACACTCACACTGAGCTGCATCTCCTGTACATTCACACTCACACTGAGCTGCACCTCCTGTACATACACACTCACACTGAGCTGCGTCTCCTGTACATTCACACTGAGCTGCGTCTCCTGTACATTCGCACTGAGCTGCGACTCCTGTACATTCACACTGAGCTGCGACTCCTGTACACTCACACTGAGCTGCGTCTCCTGTACATTCACACTGAGCTGCGACTCCTGTACATTCACAATGACCTGCGACTCCTGTACATTCACACTGAGCTGCGTCTCCTGTACATTCACACGGAGCTGCTTCACCTCGACATTCACACTGAGCTGCGTCTCCTGTACATTCACACTCACAGTGAGCGGCGTCTCCTGTACATTCACACTGAGCTGCGTCTCCTGTACGTTCACACTGAGCTGCGTCTCCTGTACATTCACACGGAGCTGTGTCACCTGTACATTCACACTGAGCTGCGTCTCCTGTACATTCACACTGAGCTGCGTCTCCTGTACATTCACACTGAGCTGCGTCTCCTGTACATTCACACTGAGCTGCGTCTCCTGTACATTCACACTGAGCTGCGTCTCCTGTACATTCACACTCACACTGAGCTGCGTCTCCTGTACATTCAGACTGAGCTGCATCTCCTGTACATTCCCACTGAGCTGCGTCTCCTGTGCACTCACACTGAGCTGCATCTCCTGTACATTCACACTGAGCTGCGTCTTCTGTACATTCACACTGAGCTGCGTCTCCTGTACATTCACACTCACACTGAGCTGCGTCTCCTGTACATTCAGACTGAGCTGCATCTCCTGTACATTCACACTGAGCTGCATCTCCTGTACATTCACACTGAGCTGCATCTCCTGTGCACTCACACTGAGCTGCATCTCCTGTACATTCACACTGAGCTGCGTCTCCTTTACATTCACACTCACACTGAGCTGCGTCTCCTGTAGATTCACACTGAGCTGCGTTTTCTGTATTCACACTGAGCTGCGTCTCCTGTACATTCACACTGAGCTGCGTCTCCTGTACATTCACACTGAGCTGCATCTCCTGTACATTCACACTCACACTGAGCTGCGTCTCCTGTACATTCACACTGAGCTGCGTCTCCTGTACATTCACACTGAGCTGCGTCTCCTGTACATTCACACTCACACTGAGCTGCGCCTCCTGTACATTCACACTGAGCTGCGTCTCCTGTACATTCACACTGAGCTGCGTCTCCTGTACACTCACACTGAGCTGCGTCTCCTGTACACTCACACTGAGCTGCGTCTCCTGTACACTCACACTGAGCTGCGTCTCCTGTACACTCACACTGAGCTGCGTCTCCTGTACATTCACACTGAGCTGCATCTCCTGTACATTCACACTGAGCTGCGTCTCCTGTACATTCACACTGAGCTGCGCCTCCTGTACATTCACACTGAGCTGCGTCTCCTGTACATTCACACTGAGCTGCGTCTCCTGTACATTCACACTGAGCTGCGTCTCCTGTACATTCACACTGAGCTGCATCTCCAGTACATTCACACTGAGCTGCGTCTCCTGTACATTCACACTGAGCTGCGTCTCCTGTACATTCACACTGAGCTGCGTCTCCTGTACATTCACACTGAGCTGCGTCTCCTGTACATTCACACTGAGCTGCGTCTCCTGTACATTCACACTGAGCTGCGTCTCCTGTACATTCACACTGAGCTGCGTCTCCTGTACATTCACACTGAGCTGCATCTCCAGTACATTCACACTGAGCTGCGTCTCCTGTACATTCACACTGAGCTGCATCTCCTGTACACTCACACTGAGCTGCGCCGCCTGTACATTCACACTGAGCTGCGTCTCCTGTACATTCACACTGAGCTGCGTCTCCTGTACGTTCACACTGAGCTGCGTCTCCTGTACACTCACACTGAGCTGCGTCTCCTGTACATTCACACTGAGCTGCGCCGCCTGTACATTCACACTGAGCTCCGTCTCCTGTACATTCACACTGAGCGGCGTCTCCTGTACATTCACACTCACACTGAGCTGCGCCGCCTGTACATTCACACTGAGCTGCATCTCCTGTACATTCACACTGAGCTGCATCTCCTGTACATTCACACTGAGCTGCGTCTCCTGTCCATTCACACTGAGCTGCGTCTCCTGTCCATTCACACTGAGCTGCGTCTCCTGTCCATTCACACTGAGCTGCGTCTCCTGTCCATTCACACTGAGCTGCATCTCCTGTACATTTACACTCAGCTGCGTCTCCTGTCCATTCACACTGAGCTGCATCTCCTGTACATTCACACTCACACTGAGCTGCGTCTCCTGTACATTCACACTGAGCTGCATCTCCTGTACATTCACACTGAGCTGCGTCTCCTGTACATTCACACTGAGCTGCGTCTCCTGTACATTCACACTGAGCTGCGTCTCCTGTACATTCACACTGAGCTGCGTCTCCTGTACATTCACACTGATCTGCGTCTCCTGTACATTCACACTGAGCTGCGTCTCCTGTACATTCACACTGAGCTGCATCTCCTGCACATTCACACTGAGCTGCGTTTCCTGTCCATTCACACTGAGCTGCGTCTCCTGTCCATTCACACTGAGCTGCGTCTCCTGTCCATTCACACTGAGCTGCGTCTCCTGTCCATTCACACTGAGCTGCGTCTCCTGTCCATTCACACTGAGCTGCATCTCCTGTACATTTACACTCAGCTGCGTCTCCTGTCCATTCACACTGAGCTGCATCTCCTGTACATTCACACTCACACTGAGCTGCGTCTCCTGTACATTCACACTGAGCTGCATCTCCTGTACATTCACACTGAGCTGCGTCTCCTGTACATTCACACTGAGCTGCGTCTCCTGTACATTCACACTGAGCTGCGTCTCCTGTACATTCACACTGAGCTGCGTCTCCTGTACATTCACACTGATCTGCGTCTCCTGTACATTCACACTGAGCTGCGTCTCCTGTACATTCACACTGAGCTGCGTCTCCTGTACATTCACACTGAGCTGCGTCTCCTGTACATTCACACTGAGCTGCGTCTCCTGTACATTCACACTGAGCTGCGTCTCCTGTACGTTCACACTGAGCTGCGTCTCCTGTACATTCACACTGAGCTGCGTCTCCTGTACATTCACACTGAGCTGCATCTCCTGCACATTCACACTGAGCTGCGTCTCCTCTACATTCACACTCACACTGAGCTGCGTCTCCTGTACATTCACACTGAGCTGCGTCTCCTGGACATTCACACTGAGCTGCGTCTCCTGTACATTCACACTGAGCTGCATCTCCTGTACATTCACACTGAGCTGCGTCTCCTGTACATTCACACTGAGCTGCGTCTCCTGTACATTCACACTGAGCTGCATCTCCTGTACATTCGCACTGAGCTGCGTCTCCTGTACATTCACACTGAGCTGCGTCTCCTGTACATTCACACTGAGCCGCGTCTCCTGTACATTCACACTGAGCTGCGTCTCCTGTACATTCACACTGAGCCGCGTCTCCTGTACATTCACACTGAGCTGCGTCTCCTGTACATTCACACTGAGCTGCGTCTCCTGTCCATTCACACTGAGCTGCGTCTCCTGTCCATTCACACTGAGCTGCGTCTCCTTTACATTCACACTCACACTGAGCTGCGTCTCCTGTACATTCACACTCAGCTGCGTCTCCTGTACATTCTCACTGAGCTGCGTCTCCTGTACATTCACACTCAGCTGCGTCTCCTGTACATTCTCACTGAGCTGCGTCTCCTGTACATTCTCACTGAGCTGCGTCTCCTTTACATTCACACTCACACTGAGCTGCGTCTCCTGTACATTCACACTGAGCTGCGTCTCCTGTACATTCACACTCACACTGAGCTGCGTTTGGTGTACATTCACACTGAGCTGCATCTCCAGTACATGCGCACTGAGCTGCATCTCCTGTACATTCTCACTCACACTGAGCTGCGTCTCCTGTACATTCACACGCACACTGAGCTGCGTCTCCTGTACATTCACACTCACACTGAGCTGCGTCTCCTGTACATTCACACTCACACTGAGCTGCATCTCCTGTACATTCACACTCACACTGAGCTGCACCTCCTGTACAGACACACTCACACTGAGCTGCGTCTCCTGTACATTCACACTGAGCTGCGTCTCCTGTACATTCGCACTGAGCTGCGACTCCTGTACATTCACACTGAGCTGCGACTCCTGTACACTCACACTGAGCTGCGTCTCCTGTACATTCACACTGAGCTGCGACTCCTGTACATTCACAATGACCTGCGACTCCTGTACATTCACACTGAGCTGCATCTCCTGTACATTTACACTCAGCTGCGTCTCCTGTCCATTCACACTGAGCTGCATCTCCTGTACATTCACACTCACACTGAGCTGCGTCTCCTGTACATTCACACTGAGCTGCATCTCCTGTACATTCACACTGAGCTGCGTCTCCTGTACATTCACACTGAGCTGCGTCTCCTGTACATTCACACTGAGCTGCGTCTCCTGTACATTCACACTGAGCTGCGTCTCCTGTACATTCACACTGATCTGCGTCTCCTGTACATTCACACTGAGCTGCGTCTCCTGTACATTCACACTGAGCTGCGTCTCCTGTACATTCACACTGAGCTGCGTCTCCTGTACATTCACACTGAGCTGCGTCTCCTGTACATTCACACTGAGCTGCGTCTCCTGTACGTTCACACTGAGCTGCGTCTCCTGTACATTCACACTGAGCTGCGTCTCCTGTACATTCACACTGAGCTGCATCTCCTGCACATTCACACTGAGCTGCGTCTCCTCTACATTCACACTCACACTGAGCTGCGTCTCCTGTACATTCACACTGAGCTGCGTCTCCTGGACATTCACACTGAGCTGCGTCTCCTGTACATTCACACTGAGCTGCATCTCCTGTACATTCACACTGAGCTGCGTCTCCTGTACATTCACACTGAGCTGCGTCTCCTGTACATTCACACTGAGCTGCATCTCCTGTACATTCGCACTGAGCTGCGTCTCCTGTACATTCACACTGAGCTGCGTCTCCTGTACATTCACACTGAGCCGCGTCTCCTGTACATTCACACTGAGCTGCGTCTCCTGTACATTCACACTGAGCCGCGTCTCCTGTACATTCACACTGAGCTGCGTCTCCTGTACATTCACACTGAGCTGCGTCTCCTGTACATTCACACTGAGCTGCGTCTCCTGTCCATTCACACTGAGCTGCGTCTCCTTTACATTCACACTCACACTGAGCTGCGTCTCCTGTACATTCACACTCAGCTGCGTCTCCTGTACATTCTCACTGAGCTGCGTCTCCTGTACATTCACACTCAGCTGCGTCTCCTGTACATTCTCACTGAGCTGCGTCTCCTGTCCATTCACACTGAGCTGCATCTCCTGTACATTCACACTCACACTGAGCTGCGTCTCCTGTACATTCACACTGAGCTGCATCTCCTGTACATTCACACTGAGCTGCGTCTCCTGTACATTCACACTGAGCTGCGTCTCCTGTACATTCACACTGAGCTGCGTCTCCTGTACATTCACACTGAGCTGCGTCTCCTGTACATTCACACTGATCTGCGTCTCCTGTACATTCACACTGAGCTGCGTCTCCTGTACATTCACACTGAGCTGCGTCTCCTGTACATTCACACTGAGCTGCGTCTCCTGTACATTCACACTGAGCTGCGTCTCCTGTACATTCACACTGAGCTGCGTCTCCTGTACGTTCACACTGAGCTGCGTCTCCTGTACATTCACACTGAGCTGCATCTCCTGTACATTCACACTGAGCTGCGTCTCCTCTACATTCACACTCACACTGAGCTGCGTCTCCTGTACATTCACACTGAGCTGCGTCTCCTGGACATTCACACTGAGCTGCGTCTCCTGTACATTCACACTGAGCTGCGTCTCCTGTACATTCACACTGAGCTGCGTCTCCTGTACATTCACACTGAGCCGCGTCTCCTGTACATTCACACTGAGCCGCGTCTCCTGTACATTCACACTGAGCTGCGTCTCCTGTACATTCACACTGAGCTGCGTCTCCTGTACATTTACACTCAGCTGCGTCTCCTGTACATTCTCACTGAGCTGCGTCTCCTGTACATTCTCACTGAGCTGCGTCTCCTTTACATTCACACTCACACTGAGCTGCGTCTCCTGTACATTCACACTGAGCTGCGTCTCCTGTCCATTCACACTCACACTGAGCTGCGTTTGCTGGACATTCACACTGAGCTGCATCTCCAGTACATGCGCACTGAGCTGCATCTCCTGTACATTCTCACTCACACTGAGCTGCGTCTCCTGTACATTCACACGCACACTGAGCTGCGTCTCCTGTACATTCACACTCACACTGAGCTGCGTCTCCTGTACATTCACACTCACACTGAGCTGCATCTCCTGTACATTCACACTCACACTGAGCTGCACCTCCTGTACATACACACTCACACTGAGCTGCGTCTCCTGTACATTCACACTGAGCTGCGTCTCCTGTACATTCGCACTGAGCTGCGACTCCTGTACATTCACACTGAGCTGCGACTCCTGTACACTCACACTGAGCTGCGTCTCCTGTACATTCACACTGAGCTGCGACTCCTGTACATTCACAATGACCTGCGACTCCTGTACATTCACACTGAGCTGCGTCTCCTGTACATTCACACGGAGCTGCTTCACCTCGACATTCACACTGAGCTGCGTCTCCTGTACATTCACACTCACAGTGAGCGGCGTCTCCTGTACATTCACACTGAGCTGCGTCTCCTGTACGTTCACACTGAGCTGCGTCTCCTGTACATTCACACGGAGCTGTGTCACCTGTACATTCACACTGAGCTGCGTCTCCTGTACATTCACACTGAGCTGCGTCTCCTGTACATTCACACTGAGCTGCGTCTCCTGTACATTCACACTGAGCTGCGTCTCCTGTACATTCACACTGAGCTGCGTCTCCTGTACATTCACACTCACACTGAGCTGCGTCTCCTGTACATTCAGACTGAGCTGCATCTCCTGTACATTCCCACTGAGCTGCGTCTCCTGTGCACTCACACTGAGCTGCATCTCCTGTACATTCACACTGAGCTGCGTCTTCTGTACATTCACACTGAGCTGCGTCTCCTGTACATTCACACTCACACTGAGCTGCGTCTCCTGTACATTCAGACTGAGCTGCATCTCCTGTACATTCACACTGAGCTGCATCTCCTGTACATTCACACTGAGCTGCATCTCCTGTGCACTCACACTGAGCTGCATCTCCTGTACATTCACACTGAGCTGCGTCTCCTTTACATTCACACTCACACTGAGCTGCGTCTCCTGTAGATTCACACTGAGCTGCGTTTTCTGTATTCACACTGAGCTGCGTCTCCTGTACATTCACACTGAGCTGCGTCTCCTGTACATTCACACTGAGCTGCATCTCCTGTACATTCACACTCACACTGAGCTGCGTCTCCTGTACATTCACACTGAGCTGCGTCTCCTGTACATTCACACTGAGCTGCGTCTCCTGTACATTCACACTCACACTGAGCTGCGCCTCCTGTACATTCACACTGAGCTGCGTCTCCTGTACATTCACACTGAGCTGCGTCTCCTGTACACTCACACTGAGCTGCGTCTCCTGTACACTCACACTGAGCTGCGTCTCCTGTACATTCACACTGAGCTGCGTCTCCTGTACATTCACACTGAGCTGCATCTCCTGTACATTCACACTGAGCTGCGTCTCCTGTACATTCACACTGAGCTGCGCCTCCTGTACATTCACACTGAGCTGCGTCTCCTGTACATTCACACTGAGCTGCGTCTCCTGTACATTCACACTGAGCTGCGTCTCCTGTACATTCACACTGAGCTGCATCTCCAGTACATTCACACTGAGCTGCGTCTCCTGTACATTCACACTGAGCTGCGTCTCCTGTACATTCACACTGAGCTGCGTCTCCTGTACATTCACACTGAGCTGCGTCTCCTGTACATTCACACTGAGCTGCGTCTCCTGTACATTCACACTGAGCTGCGTCTCCTGTACATTCACACTGAGCTGCGTCTCCTGTACATTCACACTGAGCTGCATCTCCAGTACATTCACACTGAGCTGCGTCTCCTGTACATTCACACTGAGCTGCATCTCCTGTACACTCACACTGAGCTGCGCCGCCTGTACATTCACACTGAGCTGCGTCTCCTGTACATTCACACTGAGCTGCGTCTCCTGTACGTTCACACTGAGCTGCGTCTCCTGTACACTCACACTGAGCTGCGTCTCCTGTACATTCACACTGAGCTGCGCCGCCTGTACATTCACACTGAGCTGCGTCTCCTGTACATTCACACTGAGCTCCGTCTCCTGTACATTCACACTGAGCTGCGTCTCCTGTACATTCACACTCACACTGAGCTGCGTCTCCTGTACATTCAGACTGAGCTGCATCTCCTGTACATTCACACTGAGCTGCATCTCCTGTACATTCACACTGAGCTGCATCTCCTGTGCACTCACACTGAGCTGCATCTCCTGTACATTCACACTGAGCTGCGTCTCCTTTACATTCACACTCACACTGAGCTGCGTCTCCTGTAGATTCACACTGAGCTGCGTTTTCTGTATTCACACTGAGCTGCGTCTCCTGTACATTCACACTGAGCTGCGTCTCCTGTACATTCACACTGAGCTGCATCTCCTGTACATTCACACTCACACTGAGCTGCGTCTCCTGTACATTCACACTGAGCTGCGTCTCCTGTACATTCACACTGAGCTGCGTCTCCTGTACATTCACACTCACACTGAGCTGCGCCTCCTGTACATTCACACTGAGCTGCGTCTCCTGTACATTCACACTGAGCTGCGTCTCCTGTACACTCACACTGAGCTGCGTCTCCTGTACACTCACACTGAGCTGCGTCTCCTGTACATTCACACTGAGCTGCGTCTCCTGTACATTCACACTGAGCTGCATCTCCTGTACATTCACACTGAGCTGCGTCTCCTGTACATTCACACTGAGCTGCGCCTCCTGTACATTCACACTGAGCTGCGTCTCCTGTACATTCACACTGAGCTGCGTCTCCTGTACATTCACACTGAGCTGCGTCTCCTGTACATTCACACTGAGCTGCATCTCCAGTACATTCACACTGAGCTGCGTCTCCTGTACATTCACACTGAGCTGCGTCTCCTGTACATTCACACTGAGCTGCGTCTCCTGTACATTCACACTGAGCTGCGTCTCCTGTACATTCACACTGAGCTGCGTCTCCTGTACATTCACACTGAGCTGCGTCTCCTGTACATTCACACTGAGCTGCGTCTCCTGTACATTCACACTGAGCTGCGTCTCCTGTACATTCACACTGAGCTGCATCTCCAGTACATTCACACTGAGCTGCGTCTCCTGTACATTCACACTGAGCTGCATCTCCTGTACACTCACACTGAGCTGCGCCGCCTGTACATTCACACTGAGCTGCGTCTCCTGTACATTCACACTGAGCTGCGTCTCCTGTACGTTCACACTGAGCTGCGTCTCCTGTACACTCACACTGAGCTGCGTCTCCTGTACATTCACACTGAGCTGCGCCGCCTGTACATTCACACTGAGCTGCGTCTCCTGTACATTCACACTGAGCTCCGTCTCCTGTACATTCACACTGAGCTGCGTCTCCTGTACATTCACACTGAGCGGCGTCTCCTGTACATTCACACTCACACTGAGCTGCGCCGCCTGTACATTCACACTGAGCTGCATCTCCTGTACATTCACACTGAGCTGCATCTCCTGTACATTCACACTGAGCTGCGTCTCCTGTCCATTCACACTGAGCTGCGTCTCCTGTCCATTCACACTGAGCTGCGTCTCCTGTCCATTCACACTGAGCTGCGTCTCCTGTCCATTCACACTGAGCTGCATCTCCTGTACATTTACACTCAGCTGCGTCTCCTGTCCATTCACACTGAGCTGCATCTCCTGTACATTCACACTCACACTGAGCTGCGTCTCCTGTACATTCACACTGAGCTGCATCTCCTGTACATTCACACTGAGCTGCGTCTCCTGTACATTCACACTGAGCTGCGTCTCCTGTACATTCACACTGAGCTGCGTCTCCTGTACATTCACACTGAGCTGCGTCTCCTGTACATTCACACTGATCTGCGTCTCCTGTACATTCACACTGAGCTGCGTCTCCTGTACATTCACACTGAGCTGCATCTCCTGCACATTCACACTGAGCTGCGTTTCCTGTCCATTCACACTGAGCTGCGTCTCCTGTCCATTCACACTGAGCTGCGTCTCCTGTCCATTCACACTGAGCTGCGTCTCCTGTCCATTCACACTGAGCTGCGTCTCCTGTCCATTCACACTGAGCTGCATCTCCTGTACATTTACACTCAGCTGCGTCTCCTGTCCATTCACACTGAGCTGCATCTCCTGTACATTCACACTCACACTGAGCTGCGTCTCCTGTACATTCACACTGAGCTGCATCTCCTGTACATTCACACTGAGCTGCGTCTCCTGTACATTCACACTGAGCTGCGTCTCCTGTACATTCACACTGAGCTGCGTCTCCTGTACATTCACACTGAGCTGCGTCTCCTGTACATTCACACTGATCTGCGTCTCCTGTACATTCACACTGAGCTGCGTCTCCTGTACATTCACACTGAGCTGCGTCTCCTGTACATTCACACTGAGCTGCGTCTCCTGTACATTCACACTGAGCTGCGTCTCCTGTACATTCACACTGAGCTGCGTCTCCTGTACGTTCACACTGAGCTGCGTCTCCTGTACATTCACACTGAGCTGCGTCTCCTGTACATTCACACTGAGCTGCATCTCCTGCACATTCACACTGAGCTGCGTCTCCTCTACATTCACACTCACACTGAGCTGCGTCTCCTGTACATTCACACTGAGCTGCGTCTCCTGGACATTCACACTGAGCTGCGTCTCCTGTACATTCACACTGAGCTGCATCTCCTGTACATTCACACTGAGCTGTGTCTCCTGTACATTCACACTGAGCTGCGTCTCCTGTACATTCACACTGAGCTGCATCTCCTGTACATTCGCACTGAGCTGCGTCTCCTGTACATTCACACTGAGCTGCGTCTCCTGTACATTCACACTGAGCCGCGTCTCCTGTACATTCACACTGAGCTGCGTCTCCTGTACATTCACACTGAGCCGCGTCTCCTGTACATTCACACTGAGCTGCGTCTCCTGTACATTCACACTGAGCTGCGTCTCCTGTCCATTCACACTGAGCTGCGTCTCCTGTCCATTCACACTGAGCTGCGTCTCCTTTACATTCACACTCACACTGAGCTGCGTCTCCTGTACATTCACACTCAGCTGCGTCTCCTGTACATTCTCACTGAGCTGCGTCTCCTGTACATTCACACTCAGCTGCGTCTCCTGTACATTCTCACTGAGCTGCGTCTCCTGTACATTCTCACTGAGCTGCGTCTCCTTTACATTCACACTCACACTGAGCTGCGTCTCCTGTACATTCACACTGAGCTGCGTCTCCTGTACATTCACACTCACACTGAGCTGCGTTTGGTGTACATTCACACTGAGCTGCATCTCCAGTACATGCGCACTGAGCTGCATCTCCTGTACATTCTCACTCACACTGAGCTGCGTCTCCTGTACATTCACACGCACACTGAGCTGCGTCTCCTGTACATTCACACTCACACTGAGCTGCGTCTCCTGTACATTCACACTCACACTGAGCTGCATCTCCTGTACATTCACACTCACACTGAGCTGCACCTCCTGTACAGACACACTCACACTGAGCTGCGTCTCCTGTACATTCACACTGAGCTGCGTCTCCTGTACATTCGCACTGAGCTGCGACTCCTGTACATTCACACTGAGCTGCGACTCCTGTACACTCACACTGAGCTGCGTCTCCTGTACATTCACACTGAGCTGCGACTCCTGTACATTCACAATGACCTGCGACTCCTGTACATTCACACTGAGCTGCATCTCCTGTACATTTACACTCAGCTGCGTCTCCTGTCCATTCACACTGAGCTGCATCTCCTGTACATTCACACTCACACTGAGCTGCGTCTCCTGTACATTCACACTGAGCTGCATCTCCTGTACATTCACACTGAGCTGCGTCTCCTGTACATTCACACTGAGCTGCGTCTCCTGTACATTCACACTGAGCTGCGTCTCCTGTACATTCACACTGAGCTGCGTCTCCTGTACATTCACACTGATCTGCGTCTCCTGTACATTCACACTGAGCTGCGTCTCCTGTACATTCACACTGAGCTGCGTCTCCTGTACATTCACACTGAGCTGCGTCTCCTGTACATTCACACTGAGCTGCGTCTCCTGTACATTCACACTGAGCTGCGTCTCCTGTACGTTCACACTGAGCTGCGTCTCCTGTACATTCACACTGAGCTGCGTCTCCTGTACATTCACACTGAGCTGCATCTCCTGCACATTCACACTGAGCTGCGTCTCCTCTACATTCACACTCACACTGAGCTGCGTCTCCTGTACATTCACACTGAGCTGCGTCTCCTGGACATTCACACTGAGCTGCGTCTCCTGTACATTCACACTGAGCTGCATCTCCTGTACATTCACACTGAGCTGCGTCTCCTGTACATTCACACTGAGCTGCGTCTCCTGTACATTCACACTGAGCTGCATCTCCTGTACATTCGCACTGAGCTGCGTCTCCTGTACATTCACACTGAGCTGCGTCTCCTGTACATTCACACTGAGCCGCGTCTCCTGTACATTCACACTGAGCTGCGTCTCCTGTACATTCACACTGAGCCGCGTCTCCTGTACATTCACACTGAGCTGCGTCTCCTGTACATTCACACTGAGCTGCGTCTCCTGTCCATTCACACTGAGCTGCGTCTCCTGTCCATTCACACTGAGCTGCGTCTCCTTTACATTCACACTCACACTGAGCTGCGTCTCCTGTACATTCACACTCAGCTGCGTCTCCTGTACATTCTCACTGAGCTGCGTCTCCTGTACATTCACACTCAGCTGCGTCTCCTGTACATTCTCACTGAGCTGCGTCTCCTGTACATTCTCACTGAGCTGCGTCTCCTTTACATTCACACTCACACTGAGCTGCGTCTCCTGTACATTCACACTGAGCTGCGTCTCCTGTACATTCACACTCACACTGAGCTGCGTTTGGTGTACATTCACACTGAGCTGCATCTCCAGTACATGCGCACTGAGCTGCATCTCCTGTACATTCTCACTCACACTGAGCTGCGTCTCCTGTACATTCACACGCACACTGAGCTGCGTCTCCTGTACATTCACACTCACACTGAGCTGCGTCTCCTGTACATTCACACTCACACTGAGCTGCATCTCCTGTACATTCACACTCACACTGAGCTGCACCTCCTGTACAGACACACTCACACTGAGCTGCGTCTCCTGTACATTCACACTGAGCTGCGTCTCCTGTACATTCGCACTGAGCTGCGACTCCTGTACATTCACACTGAGCTGCGACTCCTGTACACTCACACTGAGCTGCGTCTCCTGTACATTCACACTGAGCTGCGACTCCTGTACATTCACAATGACCTGCGACTCCTGTACATTCACACTGAGCTGCGTCTCCTGTACATTCACACTGAGCTGCGACTCCTGTACATTCACAATGAGCTGCGACTCCTGTACACTCACACTGAGCTGCGACTCCTGTACATTCACACTGAGCTGCGTCTCCTGTACATTCACACTCACAGTGAGCGGCGTCTCCTGTACATTCACACTGAGCTGCGTCTCCTGTACGTTCACACTGAGCTGCGTCTCCTGTACATTCACACGGAGCTGTGTCACCTGTACATTCACCTTGAGCTGCGTCTCCTGTACATTCACACTGAGCTGCGTCTCCTGTACATTCACACTGAGCTGCGTCTCCTGTACATTCACACTCACACTGAGCTGCGTCTCCTGTACATTCAGACTGAGCTGCATCTCCTGTACATTCCCACTGAGCTGCGTCTCCTGTGCACTCACACTGAGCTGCATCTCCTGTACATTCACACTGAGCTGCGTCTTCTGTACATTCACACTGAGCTGCGTCTCCTGTACATTCACACTCACACTGAGCTGCGTCTCCTGTACATTCAGACTGAGCTGCATCTCCTGTACATTCACACTGAGCTGCGTCTCCTGTACATTCACACTGAGCTGCGTCTCCTGTACATTCACACTGAGCTGCGTCTCCTGTACATTCACACTGAGCTGCGTCTCCTGTACATTCACACTGAGCTGCGTCTCCTGTACATTCACACTGAGCTGCGTCTCCTGTACGTTCACACTGAGCTGCGTCTCCTGTACGTTCACACTGAGCTGCGTCTCCTGTACATTCACACTGAGCTGCATCTCCTGTACATTCACACTGAGCTGCGTCTCCTGTACATTCACACTGAGCTGCGTCTCCTGTACATTCACACTGAGCTGCGTCTCCTGTACATTCACACTGAGCTGCGTCACCTGTACATTCACACTGAGCTGCGTCTCCTGTACATTCGCACTGAGCTGCGTCTCCTGTACATTCACACTGAGCTGCGTCTCCTGTACATTCACACTGAGCCGCGTCTCCTGTACATTCACACTGAACTGCGTCTCCTGTACATTCACACTGAGCTGCGTCTCCTGTACATTCGCACTGAGCTGCGTCTCTTGTACATTCACACTCACACTGAGCTGCGTCTCCTGTACATTCACACTCACACTGAGCTGCATCTCCTGTACATTCACACTCACACTGAGCTGCGTCTCCTGTACATTCACACTCACACTGAGCTGCATCTCCTGTACATTGACATTCAGTGAGCTGCGTCTCATGTACATTCACACTGAGCTGCATCTCCTGTACATTGACAATCAGTGAGCTGCGTCTCCTGTACATTCACACTGAGCTGCGTCTCCTGTACATTCACACTGTGCTGCGTCTCCTGTACATTCACACTCACACTGAGCTGCGCCTCCTGTACATTCACACTGAGCTGCGTGTCCTGTACATTCACACTCACACTGAGCGGCGTCTCCTGTACATTCACACTGAGCTGCGTCTCCTGTACAATCACACTCACACTGAGCTGCGCCGCCTGTACATTCACACTGAGCTGCGTCTCCTGTACATTCACACTGAGCTGCGTCTCCTGTACATTCACACTGAGCTGCATCTCCTGCACATTCACACTGAGCTGCGTCTCCTGTACATTCACACTGAGCTGCATCTCCTGTACATTCACACTGAGCTGCGTCTCCTGTACATTCACACTGAGCTGCATCTCCTGTACATTCACACTGAGCTGCATCTCCTGCACATTCACACTGAGCTGCGTTTCCTGTACATTCACACTGAGCTGCGTCTCCTGTACATTCGCACTGAGCTGCGTCTCCTGTACATTCACACTGAGCTTCGCCTCCTGTACATTCACACTGAGCTGCAGCTCCTGTACATTCGCACGGAGCTGCGTTTGCTGTACATTCACACTGAGCTGCGTTTCCTGTACATTCACACTGAGCTGCGTCTCCTGTACATTCACACTGAGCTGCGTCTCCTGTACATTCACACTGAGCTGCGTCTCCTGTACATTCACACTGAGCTGCGTTTCCTGTACATTCACACTGAGCTGCGTTTCCTGTACATTCACACTGAGCGGCGTCTCCTGTACATTCAGACTGAGCTGCATCTCCTGTACATTCACACTGAGCTGCATCTCCTGGACATTCGCACTGAGCTGCGTCTCCTGTACATTCACACTGAGCTGCATCTCCTGTACATTCACACTGAGCTGCATCTCCTGTACATTCACACTGAGCTGCATCTCCTGTACATTCACACTGAGCTGCGTCTCCTGTACATTCACACTGAGCTGCATCTCCTGTACATTCACACTGAGCTGCGTCTCCTGTACATTCACACTGAGCTGCGTTTCCTGTCCATTCACACTGAGCTGCGTCTCCTGTACACTCACACTGAGCTGCGTCTCCTGTACACTCACACTGAGCTGCGTCTCCTGTACATTCACACTGAGCTGCGTCTCCTGTACATTCACACTGAGCTGCGTCTCCTGTACATTCACACTGAGCTGCGTCTCCTGTACATTCACACTGAGCTGCGTCTCCTGTACGTTCACACTGAGCTGCGTCTCCTGTACATTCACACTGAGCTGCGTCTCCTGTACATTCACACTGAGCTGCATCTCCTGCACATTCACACTGAGCTGCGTCTCCTCTACATTCACACTCACACTGAGCTGCGTCTCCTGTACATTCACACTGAGCTGCGTCTCCTGGACATTCACACTGAGCTGCGTCTCCTGTACATTCACACTGAGCTGCATCTCCTGTACATTCACACTGAGCTGCGTCTCCTGTACATTCACACTGAGCTGCGTCTCCTGTACATTCACACTGAGCTGCATCTCCTGTACATTCGCACTGAGCTGCGTCTCCTGTACATTCACACTGAGCTGCGTCTCCTGTACATTCACACTGAGCCGCGTCTCCTGTACATTCACACTGAGCTGCGTCTCCTGTACATTCACACTGAGCCGCGTCTCCTGTACATTCACACTGAGCTGCGTCTCCTGTACATTCACACTGAGCTGCGTCTCCTGTCCATTCACACTGAGCTGCGTCTCCTGTCCATTCACACTGAGCTGCGTCTCCTTTACATTCACACTCACACTGAGCTGCGTCTCCTGTACATTCACACTCAGCTGCGTCTCCTGTACATTCTCACTGAGCTGCGTCTCCTGTACATTCACACTCAGCTGCGTCTCCTGTACATTCTCACTGAGCTGCGTCTCCTGTACATTCTCACTGAGCTGCGTCTCCTTTACATTCACACTCACACTGAGCTGCGTCTCCTGTACATTCACACTGAGCTGCGTCTCCTGTACATTCACACTCACACTGAGCTGCGTTTGGTGTACATTCACACTGAGCTGCATCTCCAGTACATGCGCACTGAGCTGCATCTCCTGTACATTCTCACTCACACTGAGCTGCGTCTCCTGTACATTCACACGCACACTGAGCTGCGTCTCCTGTACATTCACACTCACACTGAGCTGCGTCTCCTGTACATTCACACTCACACTGAGCTGCATCTCCTGTACATTCACACTCACACTGAGCTGCACCTCCTGTACAGACACACTCACACTGAGCTGCGTCTCCTGTACATTCACACTGAGCTGCGTCTCCTGTACATTCGCACTGAGCTGCGACTCCTGTACATTCACACTGAGCTGCGACTCCTGTACACTCACACTGAGCTGCGTCTCCTGTACATTCACACTGAGCTGCGACTCCTGTACATTCACAATGACCTGCGACTCCTGTACATTCACACTGAGCTGCGTCTCCTGTACATTCACACTGAGCTGCGACTCCTGTACATTCACAATGAGCTGCGACTCCTGTACACTCACACTGAGCTGCGACTCCTGTACATTCACACTGAGCTGCGTCTCCTGTACATTCACACTCACAGTGAGCGGCGTCTCCTGTACATTCACACTGAGCTGCGTCTCCTGTACGTTCACACTGAGCTGCGTCTCCTGTACATTCACACGGAGCTGTGTCACCTGTACATTCACCTTGAGCTGCGTCTCCTGTACATTCACACTGAGCTGCGTCTCCTGTACATTCACACTGAGCTGCGTCTCCTGTACATTCACACTCACACTGAGCTGCGTCTCCTGTACATTCAGACTGAGCTGCATCTCCTGTACATTCCCACTGAGCTGCGTCTCCTGTGCACTCACACTGAGCTGCATCTCCTGTACATTCACACTGAGCTGCGTCTTCTGTACATTCACACTGAGCTGCGTCTCCTGTACATTCACACTCACACTGAGCTGCGTCTCCTGTACATTCAGACTGAGCTGCATCTCCTGTACATTCACACTGAGCTGCGTCTCCTGTACATTCACACTGAGCTGCGTCTCCTGTACATTCACACTGAGCTGCGTCTCCTGTACATTCACACTGAGCTGCGTCTCCTGTACATTCACACTGAGCTGCGTCTCCTGTACATTCACACTGAGCTGCGTCTCCTGTACGTTCACACTGAGCTGCGTCTCCTGTACGTTCACACTGAGCTGCGTCTCCTGTACATTCACACTGAGCTGCATCTCCTGTACATTCACACTGAGCTGCGTCTCCTGTACATTCACACTGAGCTGCGTCTCCTGTACATTCACACTGAGCTGCGTCTCCTGTACATTCACACTGAGCTGCGTCACCTGTACATTCACACTGAGCTGCGTCTCCTGTACATTCGCACTGAGCTGCGTCTCCTGTACATTCACACTGAGCTGCGTCTCCTGTACATTCACACTGAGCCGCGTCTCCTGTACATTCACACTGAACTGCGTCTCCTGTACATTCACACTGAGCTGCGTCTCCTGTACATTCGCACTGAGCTGCGTCTCTTGTACATTCACACTCACACTGAGCTGCGTCTCCTGTACATTCACACTCACACTGAGCTGCATCTCCTGTACATTCACACTCACACTGAGCTGCGTCTCCTGTACATTCACACTCACACTGAGCTGCATCTCCTGTACATTGACATTCAGTGAGCTGCGTCTCATGTACATTCACACTGAGCTGCATCTCCTGTACATTGACAATCAGTGAGCTGCGTCTCCTGTACATTCACACTGAGCTGCGTCTCCTGTACATTCACACTGTGCTGCGTCTCCTGTACATTCACACTCACACTGAGCTGCGCCTCCTGTACATTCACACTGAGCTGCGTGTCCTGTACATTCACACTCACACTGAGCGGCGTCTCCTGTACATTCACACTGAGCTGCGTCTCCTGTACAATCACACTCACACTGAGCTGCGCCGCCTGTACATTCACACTGAGCTGCGTCTCCTGTACATTCACACTGAGCTGCGTCTCCTGTACATTCACACTGAGCTGCATCTCCTGCACATTCACACTGAGCTGCGTCTCCTGTACATTCACACTGAGCTGCATCTCCTGTACATTCACACTGAGCTGCGTCTCCTGTACATTCACACTGAGCTGCATCTCCTGTACATTCACACTGAGCTGCATCTCCTGCACATTCACACTGAGCTGCGTTTCCTGTACATTCACACTGAGCTGCGTCTCCTGTACATTCGCACTGAGCTGCGTCTCCTGTACATTCACACTGAGCTTCGCCTCCTGTACATTCACACTGAGCTGCAGCTCCTGTACATTCGCACGGAGCTGCGTTTGCTGTACATTCACACTGAGCTGCGTTTCCTGTACATTCACACTGAGCTGCGTCTCCTGTACATTCACACTGAGCTGCGTCTCCTGTACATTCACACTGAGCTGCGTCTCCTGTACATTCACACTGAGCTGCGTTTCCTGTACATTCACACTGAGCTGCGTTTCCTGTACATTCACACTGAGCGGCGTCTCCTGTACATTCAGACTGAGCTGCATCTCCTGTACATTCACACTGAGCTGCATCTCCTGGACATTCGCACTGAGCTGCGTCTCCTGTACATTCACACTGAGCTGCATCTCCTGTACATTCACACTGAGCTGCATCTCCTGTACATTCACACTGAGCTGCATCTCCTGTACATTCACACTGAGCTGCGTCTCCTGTACATTCACACTGAGCTGCATCTCCTGTACATTCACACTGAGCTGCGTCTCCTGTACATTCACACTGAGCTGCGTTTCCTGTCCATTCACACTGAGCTGCGTCTCCTGTACACTCACACTGAGCTGCGTCTCCTGTACACTCACACTGAGCTGCGTCTCCTGTACATTCACACTGAGCTGCGTCTCCTGTACATTCACACTGAGCTGCATCTCCAGTACATTCACACTGAGCTGCGTCTCCTGTACATTCACACTGAGCTGCGTCTCCTGTACATTCACACTGAGCTGCGTCTCCTGTACATTCACACTGAGCTGCGTCTCCTGTACATTCACACTGAGCTGCGTCTCCTGTACATTCACACTGAGCTGCGTCTCCTGTACATTCACACTGAGCTGCGTCTCCTGTACATTCACACTCACACAGAGCTTCGTCTCCTGTCCATTCACACTCACACTGAGCTGCGCCTCCTGTACATTCACACTGAGCTGCGTCTCCTGTACATTCACACTGAGCTGCATCTCCTGTACATTCACACTGAGCTGTGTCTCCTGTACATTCACACTGAGCTGCATCTCCTGCACATTCACACTGAGCTGCATCTCCTGTACATTCACACTCACACTGAGCTGCGTTTCCTGTACATTCACACTGAGCGGCGTCTCCTGTACATTCACACTCACACTGAGCTGCGTTTGCTGTACATTCACACTGAGCTGCGTCTCCAGTACATTCACACTGAGCTGCGTCTCCTGTACATTCACACTGAGCTGCGTCTCCTGTACATTCACACTGAGCTGCGTCTCCTGTACATTCACACTGAGCTGCGTCTCCTGTACATTCACACTGAGCTGCGTCTCCTGTACATTCACACTGAGCTGCGTCTGCTGTACATTCACACTGAGCTGCGTCTCCTGTACATTCACACTGAGCTGCGTCTCCTGTACATTCACACTGAGCTGCGTCTCTTGTCCATTCACACTCACACTGAGCTTCGCCTCCTGTACATTCACACTCACACTGAGCTGCGTCTCCTGTACATTCACACTCACACTGAGCTGCGTCTCCTGTACATTCACACTCACACTGAGCTGCGTCTCCTGTACATTCACACTCACACTGAGCTGCGTCTCCTGTCCATTCACACTGAGCTGCGTCTCCTGTACATTCACACTGAGCTGCGTTTCCTGTACATTCACACTCACACTGAGCTGCGTCTCCTGTACATTCACACTCACACTGAGCTGCGTCTCCTGTACATACACACTCACACTGAGCTGCGTCTCCTGTACATTCACACTGAGCTGCGTCTCCTGTACATTCACACTGAGCTGCGTCTCCTGTACATTCACACTGAGCTGCGTCTCCTGTACATTCACACTGAGCTGCGTCTCCTGTACATTCACACTGAGCTGCGTCTCCTGTACATTCACACTCACACTGAACTTCGTCTCCTGTCCATTCACACTCACACTGAGCTGCGCCTCCTGTACATTCACACTGAGCTGTGTCTCCTGTACATTCACACTGAGCTGCATCTCCTGCACATTCACACTGAGCTGCATCTCCAGTACATTCACACTCACACTGAGCTGCGTTTCCTGTACATTCACACTGAGCGGCGTCTCCTGTACATTCACACTCACACTGAGCTGCGTTTGCTGTACATTCACACTGAGCTGCGTCTCCTGTACATTCACACTGAGCTGCGTCTCCTGTACATTCACACTCACACTGAGCTGCATCTCCTGTACATTCACACTCACACTGAGCTGCATCTCCTGTACATTCACACTGTGCTGCATCTCCTGTACATTCACACTCACACTGAGCTTCGCCTCCTGTACATTCACACTGAGCTTCGCCTCCTGGACATTCACACTCACACTGAGCTGCGTCTCCTGTCCATTCACACTGAGCTGCGTCTCCTGTACATTCACACTGAGCTGCAGCTCCTGTACATTCACATTCACACTGAGCTGCGTTTCCTGTACATTCACACTGAGCGGCGTCTCCTGTACATTCACACTGAGCTGCGTCTCCTGTACATTCACACTGATCTGTGTCTCCTGTACATTCACACTGAGCGGCGTCTCCTGTACATTCACACTGAGCGGCGTCTCCTGTACATTCACACTGAGCTGCGTTTCCTGTACATTCACACTGAGCTGCGTTTGCTGTACATTCACACTGAGCTGCATCTCCAGTACATTCGCACTGAGCTGCATCTCCTGTACATTCACACTGAGCTGCATCTCCTGTACATTCACACTCACACTGAGCTTCGCCTCCTGTACATTCACACTGAGCTGCATCTCCTGTACATTCACACTGAGCTGCGTCTCCTGTACATTCACACTGAGCTGCAGCTCCTGTACATTCACATTCACTCTGAGCTGCGTCTCCTGTACATTCACACTGAGCGGCGTCTCCTGTACATTCACACTGAGCTGCGTTTGCTGTACATTCACACTGAGCTGCGTTTGCTGTACACTCACACTGAGCTGCGTTTGCTGTACACTCACACTGAGCTGCATCTCCAGTACATTCGCACTGAGCTGCATCTCCTGTACATTCACACTGAGCTGCGTCTCCTGTACATTCACACTGAGCTGCGTCTTCTGGACATTCACACTCACACTGAGCTGCGTCTCCTGTACATTCACACTGAGCTGCGTCTCCTGTACATTCACACTGAGCTGCGTCTCCTGTACACTCACACTGAGCTGCGTCTCCTGTACACTCACACTGAGCTGCGTCTCCTGTACACTCACACTGAGCTGCGTCTCCTGTACACTCACACTGAGCTGCGTCTCCTGTACACTCACACTGAGCTGCGTCTCCTGTACACTCACACTGAGCTGCGTCTCCTGTACATTCACACTGAGCTGCGTCTCCTGTACATTCACACTGAGCTGCGTCTCCTGTACATTCGCACTGAGCTGCGTCTCCTGTACATTCGCACTGAGCTGCATCTCCTGTACATTCTCACTGAGCTGCGACTCCTTTACATTCACACTGAGCTGCGTCTCCTGTACATTCTCACTGAGCTGCGACTCCTGTACATTCTCACTGAGCTGCGACTCCTGTACATTCTCACTGAGCTGCGACTCCTGTACATTCTCACTGAGCTGCGACTCCTGTACATTCACACTGAGCTGCGACTCCTGTACATTCACACTGAGCTGCGTCTCCTGTACATTCACACTGAGCTGCGTCTCCTGTACATTCACACTGAGCTGCGTCTGCTGTACATTCACACTGAGCTGCGTCTCCTGTACATTCACACTGAGCTGCGTCTCCTGTACATTCACACTGAGCTGCGTCTCTTGTCCATTCACACTCACACTGAGCTTCGCCTCCTGTACATTCACACTCACACTGAGCTGCGTCTCCTGTACATTCACACTCACACTGAGCTGCGTCTCCTGTACATTCACACTCACACTGAGCTGCGTCTCCTGTACATTCACACTCACACTGAGCTGCGTCTCCTGTCCAGTCACACTGAGCTGCGTCTCCTGTACATTCACACTGAGCTGCGTTTCCTGTACATTCACACTCACACTGAGCTGCGTCTCCTGTACATTCACACTCACACTGAGCTGCGTCTCCTGTACATACACACTCACACTGAGCTGCGTCTCCTGTACATTCACACTGAGCTGCGTCTCCTGTACATTCACACTGAGCTGCGTCTCCTGTACATTCACACTGAGCTGCGTCTCCTGTACATTCACACTGAGCTGCGTCTCCTGTACATTCACACTCACACTGAGCTTCGTCTCCTGTCCATTCACACTCACACTGAGCTGCGTCTCCTGTACATTCACACTGAGCTGCGCCTCCTGTACATTCACACTGAGCAGCGCCTCCTGTACATTCACACTGAGCTGCGTCTCCTGTACATTCACACTGAGCTGCATCTCCTGCACATTCACACTGAGCTGCATCTCCAGTACATTCACACTCACACTGAGCTGCGTTTCCTGTACATTCACACTCACACTGAGCTGCGTTTGCTGTACATTCACACTGAGCTGCGTCTCCTGTACATTCACACTGAGCTGCGTTTCCTGTACATTCACACTGAGCTGCGTTTCCTGTACATTCACACTGAGCTGCGTTTGCTGTACATTCACACTGAGCTGCATCTCCTGTACATTCACACTCACACTGAGCTTCGCCTCCTGTACATTCACACTGAGCTTCGCCTCCTGTACATTCACACTGAGCGGCGTCTCCTGTACATTCACACTGAGCTGCGTCTCCTGTCCATTCACACTGAGCTGCAGCTCCTGTACATTCACATTCACACTGAGCTGCGTTTCCTGTACATTCACACTGAGCGGCGTCTCCTGTACATTCACACTGAGCTGCGTCTCCTGTACATTCACACTGAGCTGCGCCTCCTGTACATTCACACTGAGCTGCGTCTCCTGTACATTCACACTGAGCGGCGTCTCCTGTACATTCACACTGAGCTGCGTCTCCTGTACATTCACACTGAGCTGCGTCTCCTGTACATTCACACTGAGCGGCGTCTCCTGTACATTCACACTGAGCTGCGACTCCTTTACATTCACACTGAGCTGCGTCTCCTGTACATTCTCACTGAGCTGCGACTCCTGTACATTCTCACTGAGCTGCGACTCCTGTACATTCTCACTGAGCTGCGACTCCTGTACATTCTCACTGAGCTGCGACTCCTGTACATTCACACTGAGCTGCGACTCCTGTACATTCACACTGAGCTGCGTCTCCTGTACATTCACACTGAGCTGCGTCTCCTGTACATTCACACTGAGCTGCGTCTGCTGTACATTCACACTGAGCTGCGTCTCCTGTACATTCACACTGAGCTGCGTCTCCTGTACATTCACACTGAGCTGCGTCTCTTGTCCATTCACACTCACACTGAGCTTCGCCTCCTGTACATTCACACTCACACTGAGCTGCGTCTCCTGTACATTCACACTCACACTGAGCTGCGTCTCCTGTACATTCACACTCACACTGAGCTGCGTCTCCTGTACATTCACACTCACACTGAGCTGCGTCTCCTGTCCAGTCACACTGAGCTGCGTCTCCTGTACATTCACACTGAGCTGCGTTTCCTGTACATTCACACTCACACTGAGCTGCGTCTCCTGTACATTCACACTCACACTGAGCTGCGTCTCCTGTACATACACACTCACACTGAGCTGCGTCTCCTGTACATTCACACTGAGCTGCGTCTCCTGTACATTCACACTGAGCTGCGTCTCCTGTACATTCACACTGAGCTGCGTCTCCTGTACATTCACACTGAGCTGCGTCTCCTGTACATTCACACTCACACTGAGCTTCGTCTCCTGTCCATTCACACTCACACTGAGCTGCGTCTCCTGTACATTCACACTGAGCTGCGCCTCCTGTACATTCACACTGAGCAGCGCCTCCTGTACATTCACACTGAGCTGCGTCTCCTGTACATTCACACTGAGCTGCATCTCCTGCACATTCACACTGAGCTGCATCTCCAGTACATTCACACTCACACTGAGCTGCGTTTCCTGTACATTCACACTCACACTGAGCTGCGTTTGCTGTACATTCACACTGAGCTGCGTCTCCTGTACATTCACACTGAGCTGCGTTTCCTGTACATTCACACTGAGCTGCGTTTCCTGTACATTCACACTGAGCTGCGTTTGCTGTACATTCACACTGAGCTGCATCTCCTGTACATTCACACTCACACTGAGCTTCGCCTCCTGTACATTCACACTGAGCTTCGCCTCCTGTACATTCACACTGAGCGGCGTCTCCTGTACATTCACACTGAGCTGCGTCTCCTGTCCATTCACACTGAGCTGCAGCTCCTGTACATTCACATTCACACTGAGCTGCGTTTCCTGTACATTCACACTGAGCGGCGTCTCCTGTACATTCACACTGAGCTGCGTCTCCTGTACATTCACACTGAGCTGCGCCTCCTGTACATTCACACTGAGCTGCGTCTCCTGTACATTCACACTGAGCGGCGTCTCCTGTACATTCACACTGAGCTGCGTCTCCTGTACATTCACACTGAGCTGCGTCTCCTGTACATTCACACTGAGCGGCGTCTCCTGTACATTCACACTGAGCGGCGTCTCCTGTACATTCACACTGAGCGGCGTCTCCTGTACATTCACACTGAGCTGCGTCTCCTGTACATTCACACTGAGCGGCGTCTCCTGTACATTCACACTGAGCGGCGTCTCCTGTACATTCACACTGAGCGGCGTCTCCTGTACATTCACACTGAGCGGCGTCTCCTGTACATTCACACTGAGCTGCGTTTCCTGTACATTCACACTGAGCTGCGTTTCCTGTACATTCACACTGAGCTGCGTTTGCTGTACATTCACACTGAGCTGCATCTCCTGTACATTCACACTCACACTGAGCTTCGCCTCCTGTACATTCACACTGAGCGGCGTCTCCTGTACATTCACACTGAGCTGCGTTTCCTGTACGTTCACACTGAGCTGCGTTTCCTGTACATTCACACTGAGCTGCGTTTCCTGTACATTCACACTGAGCTGCGTTTGCTGTACATTCACACTGAGCTGCATCTCCTGTACATTCACACTCACACTGAGCTTCGCCTCCTGTACATTCACACTGAGCTGCGTCTCCTGTACATTCACACTGAGCTGCGTCTCCTGTACATTCACACTGAGCTGCACCTCCAGTACATTCACACTGAGCTGCATCTCCTGTACACTCACACTGAGCTGCGTCTCCTGTACATTCACACTCAGCTGCGTCTCCTGTACACTCACACTGAGCTGCGTCTCCTGTACATTTACACTCAGCTGCGTCTCCTGTACATTCACACAGAGCTGCGTCTCCTGTACATTCACACTCAGCTGCGTCTCCTGTACATTCACACTGAGCGGCGTCTCCTGTACATTCACACTGAGCTGCGTCTCCTGTACATTCACACTCAGCTGCGTCTCCTGTACATTCACACTGAGCTGCATCTCCTGTACATTCACACTGAGCTGCGTCTCCAGTACATTCACACTGAGCGGCGTCTCCTGTACATTCGCACTGAGCTGCGTCTCCTGTACATTCACACTGAGCTGCGTCTCCTGTACATTCACACTGAGCGGCGTCTCCTGTACATTCACACTGAGCTGCGTCTCCTGTACATTCACACTGAGCTGCGTCTCCTGTACATTCACACTCAGCTGCGTCTCCTGTACATTCACACTGAGCTGCGTCTCCTGTACATTCACACTGAGCTGCGTCTCCTGTACATTCGCACTGAGCTGCATCTCCAGTACATTCACACTGAGCTGCGTCTCCTGTACATTCACACTGAGCTGCAGCTCCTGTACATTCACATTCACACTGAGCTGCGTCTCCTGTACATTCACACTGAGCTGCATCTCCTGTACATTCTCACTGAGCTGCATCTCCTGTACATTCTCACTGAGCTGCGACTCCTTTACATTCACACTGAGCTGCGTCTCCAGTAGATTCACACTGAGCTGCGTCTCCGGTACATTCACGCTCACACTGAGCTGCGTCTCCTGTGCATTCACACTCACACTGAGCTGCGTCTCCTGTACATTCACACTGAGCTGCGTCTGTTGTACATTCACACTCACACTGAGCTGCGTCTCCTGTACATTCACACTCACACTGAGCTGTGTCTCCTGTACATTCACACTCACACTGAGCTGCGTCTCCTGTACATTCACACTGAGCTGCGTCTCCTGTACATTCACTCTCACACTGAGCTGCGTCTCCTGTACATTCACACTGAGCTGCGTCACCTGTACATTCACACTGAGCTGCGTCTACTGTACATTCACACTCACACTGAGCTGCGTCTCCTGTACGTTCACACTGAGCTGCATCTCCTGTACATTCACACTGAGCTGCGTTTGCTGTACATTCACACTGAGCTGCGTTTCCTGTACTCACACTGAGCTGCGTCTCCTGTACATTCACACTGAGCTGCGTCTCCTGTACATTCACACTGAGCTGCGTCTCCTGTACATTCACATCACACTGAGCTGCGTCTCCTGTACATTCACACTGAGCTGCGTCTACTGTACATTCACACTGAGCTGCGTCTCCTGTACATTCACACTGAGCTGCGTCTCCTGTACATTCACACTGAGCTGCGTCTCCTGTACACTCACACTGAGCTGCGTCTCCTGTACATTCACACTGAGCTGCGTCTCCTGTACATTCACACTGAGCTGCGTCTCCTGTACATTCACACTGAGCTGCGTCTCCTGTACATTCACACTGAGCTGCGTCTCCTGTACACTCACACTGAGCTGCGTCTCCTGTACATTCACACTCACACTGAGCTGCGTCTCCTGTACATTCACACTCACACTGAGCTGCGTCTCCTGTACATTCACACTGAGCTGTGTCTCCTGTACATTCACACTGAGCTGAGTCTCCTGTACATTCACACTGAGCTGCGTCTCCTGTACATTCACACTGAGCTGCGTCTCCTGTACATTCACACTGAGCTGCGTCTCCTGTACATTCACACTCACACTGAGCTGCGTCTCCTGTACATTCACACTGAGCTGCTTCTACTGTACATTCACACTGAGCTGCGTCTCCTGTACATTCACACTCACACTGAGCTTCGTCTCCTGTCCATTCACACCGAGCTGCGTCTCCTGTACATTCACACTGAGCTGCGTCTCCTGTACATTCACACTGAGCTGCGCCTCCTGTACATTCACACTGAGCTGCGTCTCCTGTACATTCACACTGAGCTGCATCTCCTGTACATTCACACTGAGCTGTGTCTCCTGTACATTCACACTGAGCTGCATCTCCTGCACATTCACACTGAGCTGCATCTCCAGTACATTCACACTCACACTGAGCCGCGTTTCCTGTACATTCACACTGAGCGGCGTCTCCTGTACATTCACACTCACACTGAGCTGCGTTTGCTGGACATTCACACTGAACTGCATCTCCAGTACATTCACACTGAGCTGCGTCTCCTGTACATTCACACTGAGCTGCGTTTCCTGTACATTCACACTGAGCTGCATCTCCAGTACATTCACACTGAGCTGCGTTTCCTGTACATTCACACTCACACTGAGCTGCGTCTCCTGTACGTTCACACTCAGCTGCGTCTCCTGTACATTCACACTGAGCTGCGTCTCCTGTACATTCACACTGAGCTGCGTTTCCTGTACATTCACACTCACACTGAGCTGCGTCTCCTGTACATTCACACTCACACTGAGCTGCGTCTCCTGTACATTCACACTCACACTGAGCTGCGTCTCCTGTACATTCACACTCACACTGAGCTGCGTCTCCTGTACATTCACACTGAGCTGCGTCTCCTGTACATTCACACTGAGCTGCGTTTCCTGTACATTCACACTCACACTGAGCTGCGTCTCCTGTACATTCACACTCACACTGAGCTGCGTCTCCTGTACATACACACTCACACTGAGCTGCGTCTCCTGTACATTCACACTGAGCTGCGTCTCCTGTACATTCACACTGAGCTGCGTCTCCTGTACATTCAGACTGAGCTGCGTCTCCTGTACATTCACACTGAGCTGCGTCTCCTGTACATTCACACTCACACTGAGCTGCGCCTCCTGTACATTCACACTGAGCTGCGTCTCCTGTACATTCACACTGAGCTGCATCTCCTGTACATTCACACTGAGCTGCGCCTCCTGTACATTCACACTGAGCTGCGTCTCCTGTACATTCACACTGAGCTGCATCTCCTGTACATTCACACTGAGCTGCGCCTCCTGTACATTCACACTGAGCTGCGCCTCCTGTACATTCACACTGAGCTGCGTCTCCTGTACATTCACACTGAGCTGTGTCTCCTGTACATTCACACTGAGCTGCATCTCCTTCACATTCACACTGAGCTGCATCTCCTGCACATTCACACTGAGCTGCATCTCCAGTACATTCACACTCACACTGAGCTGCGTTTCCTGTACATTCACACTGAGCGGCGTCTCCTGTACATTCACACTCACACTGAGCTGCGTCTCCTGTACATTCACACTGAGCTGCGTTTGCTGTACATTCACACTGAGCTGCGTCTCCTGTACATTCACACTCACACTCAGCTGCGTCTCCTGTACATTCACACTGAGCTGCATCTCCAGTACATTCACACTCACACTGAGCTGCATCTCTTGTCCATTCACACTCACACTGAGCTTCGCCTCCTGTACATTCACACTGAGCGGCGTCTCCTGTACATTCACACTGAGCTGCGTCTCCTGTACATTCACATTCACACTGAGCTGCGTTTCCTGTACATTCACACTGAGCGGCGTCTCCTGTACATTCACACTGAGCTGCGTCTCCTGTACATTCACACTGAGCGGCGTCTCCTGTACATTCACACTGAGCTGCGTCTCCTGTACATTCACACTGAGCTGCGTCTCCTGTACATTCACACTGAGCTGCGTTTCTTGTACATTCACACTGAGCTGCGTTTGCTGTACATTCACACTGAGCTGCATCTCCTGTACATTCACACTGAGCTGCGTCTCCTGTACATTCACACTGAGCTGCAGCTCCTGTACATTCACACTGAGCTGCGTCTCCTGTACACTCACACTGAGCTGCATCTCCAGTACATTCGCACTGAGCTGCATCTCCTGTACATTCACACTGAGCTGCGTCTCCTGTACATTCACACTGAGCTGCGTCTCCTGTACATTCACACTGAGCTGCGTCTCCTGTACATTCACACTGAGCTGCATCTCCAGTACATTCACACTGAACTGCGTCTCCTGTACATTCACACTCACACTGAGCTGCGTCTCCTGTACATTCACACTGAGCTGCGTCTCCTGTACATTCACACTGAGCTGCGTCTCCTGTACATTCACACTGAGCTGCATCTCCAGTACATTCACACTGAACTGCGTCTCCTGTACATTCACACTCACACTGAGCTGCGTCTCCTGTACATTCACACTGAGCTGCGTCTCCTGGACATTCACACTCACACTGAGCTGCGTCTCCTGTACATTCACACTGAGCTGCGTCTCCTGTACACTCACACTGAGCTGCATCTCCTGTACATTCACACTGAGCTGCATCTCCTGTACATTCACACTGAGCTGCATCTCCTGTACACTCACACTGAGCTGCGTCTCCTGTACATTCACACTGAGCTGCATCTCCTGTACATTCACACTGAGCTGCATCTCCTGTACATTCACACTGAGCTGCGTCTCCTGTACATTCACACTGAGCTGCAGCTCCTGTACATTCACACTGAGCTGCGTCTCCTGTACATTCACACTGAGCTGCATCTCCAGTACATTCACACTGAGCTGCGTCTCCTGTACATTCACACTGAGCTGCATCTCCTGCACATTCACACTGAGCTGCGTCTCCTGTACATTCACACTGAGCGGCGTCTCCTGTACATTCACACTCACACTGAGCTGCGTTTCCTGTACATTCACACTGAGCGGCGTCTCCTGTACATTCACACTCACACTGAGCTGCGTTTGCTGTACATTCACACTGAGCTGCATCTCCTGGACATTCACACTGAGCTGCATCTCCTGTACATTCACACTGAGCTGCGTCTCCTGGACATTCACACTGAGCTGCATCTCCAGTACATTCGCACTGAGCTGCATCTCCTGTACATTCGCACTGAGCTGCATCTCCTGTACATTCACACTGAGCTGCGTCTCCTGTACATTCGCACTGAGCTGCATCTCCTGTACATTCGCACTGAGCTGCGTCTCCTGTACATTCGCACTGAGCTGCGACTCCTTTACATTCGCACTGAGCTGCATCTCCTGTACATTCACACTGAGCTGCGTCTCCTGTACACTCACACTGAGCTGCGTCTCCTGTACATTCGCACTGAGCTGCGTCTCCTGTACATTCGCACTGAGCTGCATCTCCTGTACATTCACACTGAGCTGCGTCTCCTGTACACTCACACTGAGCTGCGTCTCCTGTACATTCACGCTCACACTGAGCTGCGTCTCCTGTGCATTCACATTCACACTGAGCTACGTCTCCTGTACATTCACACTGAGCTGCGTCTGTTGTACATTCACTCTCACATTGAGCTGCGTCTCCTGTGCATTCACGCTCACACTGAGCTGCGTCTCCTGTACATTCACACTGAGCTGCGTCACCTGTACATTCACACTGAGCTGCGTCTACTGTACATTCACACTCACACTGAGCTGCGTCTCCTGTACATTCACACTGAGCTGCGTCACCTGTACATTCACACTGAGCTGCGTCTCCTGTACATTCACACTGAGATGCGTCTCCTGTACATTCACACTGAGCTGCGGCTCCAGTACATTCACACTGAGCTGCGTCTCCTGTACATTCACACTGAGCTGCATCTCCTGTACATTCACACTGAGCTGCGTTTGCTGTACATTCACACTGAGATGCGTCTCCTGTACATTCACACTGAGCTGCATCTCCTGTACATTCACACTGAGATGCGTCTCCTGTACATTCACACTGAGCTGCATCTCCTGTACATTCACACTCACACTGAGCTGCGTTTGCTGTACATTCACACTGAGCTCCATTTCCTGTACACTCACACTGAGCTGCGTCTCCTGTACATTCACACTGAGCTGCGTCTCCTGTACATTCACACTGAGCTGCGTCTCCTGTCCATTCACATCACACTGAGCTGCGTCTCCTGTCCATTCACACTGAGCTGCGTCAACTGTACATTCACACTGAGCTGCGTCTCCTGTACATTCACACTGAGCTGCGTCTCCTGTACATTCACACTGAGCTGCGTCTCCTGTACACTCACACTGAGCTGCGTCTCCTGTACATTCACACTGAGCTGCGTCTCCTGTACATTCACACTGAGCTGCGTCTCCTGTACATTCACACTGAGCTGCGTCTCCTGTCCATTCACACTGAGCTGCGTCTCCTGTACACTCACACTGAGCTGCGTCTCCTGTACATTCACACTCACACTGAGCTGCGTCTCCTGTACATTCACACTCACACTGAGCTGCGTCTCCTGTACATTCACACTGAGCTGCGTCTCCTGTACATTCACACTGAGCTGCGTCTCCTGTACATTCACACTGAGCTGCGTCTCCTGTACATTCACACTGAGCTGCGTCTCCTGTACATTCACACTGAGCTGCGTCTCCTGTACATTCACACTGAGCTGCGTCTCCTGTACATTCACACTGAGCTGCGTCTCCTGTACATTCACACTGAGCTGCGTCTCCTGTACATTCACACTGAGCTGCGTCTACTGTACATTCACACTGAGCTGCGTCTCCTGTACATTCACACTCACACTGAGCTTCGTCTCCTGTCCATTCACACTCACACTGAGCTGCGCCTCCTGTACATTCACACTGAGCTGCGTCTCCTGTACATTCACACTGAGCTGCGTCTCCTGTACATTCACATCACACTGAGCTGCGTCTCCTGTACATTCACACTGAGCTGCGTCTACTGTGCATTCACACTGAGCTGCGTCTCCTGTACATTCACACTGAGCTGCGTCTCCTGTACATTCACACTGAGCTGCGTCTCCTGTACACTCACACTGAGCTGCGTCTCCTGTACACTCACACTGAGCTGCGTCTCCTGTACATTCACACTGAGCTGCGTCTCCTGTACATTCACACTGAGCTGCGTCTCCTGTACATTCACGCTCACACTGAGCTGCGTCTCCTGTACATTCACGCTCACACTGAGCTGCGTCTCCTGTACATTCACACTCACACTGAGCTGCGTCTCCTGTCCATTCACACTCACACTGAGCTGCGTCTCCTGTACATTCACACTGAGCTGCGTCTCCTGTACATTCACACTGAGCTGCGTCTCCTGTACATTCACACTGAGCTGCGTCTCCTGTACATTCACACTGAGCTGCGTCTCCTGTACATTCACACTGAGCTGCGTCTCCTGGACATTCACACTCACACTGAGCTGCGTCTCCTGTACATTCACACTGAGCTGCGTCTCCTGTACATTCACACTGAGCTGCGTCTCCTGTACATTCACACTGAGCTGCGCCTCCTGGACATTCACACTGAGCTGCGTCTCCTGGACATTCACACTGAGCTGCGTCTCCTGGACATTCACACTGAGCTGCGTCTCCTGGACATTCACACTGAGCTGCGTCTCCTGTACATTCACACTCACACTGAGCTGCGTCTCCTGTACATTCACACTGAGCTGCGTCTCCTGTACATTCACACTGAGCTGCGTCTCCTGTACATTCACACTGAGCTGCGTCTCCTGTACACTCACACTGAGGTGCGTCTCCTGTACATTCACACTGAGCTGCGTCTCCTGTACATTCACACTGAGCTGCGTCTCCTGTACATTCACACTGAGCTGCGTCTCCTGTACATTCACACTGAGCTGCGTCTCCTGTACACTCACACTGAGCTGCGTCTCCTGTACACTCACACTGAGCTGCGTCTCCTGTACATTCACACTGAGCTGCGTCTCCTGTACATTCACACTGAGCTGCGTCTCCTGTACATTCACGCTCACACTGAGCTGCGTCTCCTGTACATTCACGCTCACACTGAGCTGCGTCTCCTGTACATTCACACTCACACTGAGCTGCGTCTCCTGTACATTCACACTGAGCTGCGTCTCCTGTACATTCACACTGAGCTGCGTCTCCTGTACATTCACACTGAGCTGCATCTCCTGTACATTCACACTGAGCTGCGTCTCCTGTACATTCACACTGAGCTGCGTCTCCTGTACATTCACACTGAGCTGCGTCTCCTGTATATTCACACTGAGCTGCGTCTCCTGTACATTCACACTCACACTGAGCTGCGTCTCCTGTACATTCACACTGAGCTGCGTCTACTGTACATTCACACTGAGCTGCGTCTCCTGTACATTCACACTCACACTGAGCTTCGTCTCCTGTCCATTCACACTCACACTGAGCTGCGCCTCCTGTACATTCACACTGAGCTGCGTCTCCTGTACATTCACACTGAGCTGCGTCTCCTGTACATTCACATCACACTGAGCTGCGTCTCCTGTACATTCACACTGAGCTGCGTCTACTGTGCATTCACACTGAGCTGCGTCTCCTGTACATTCACACTGAGCTGCGTCTCCTGTACATTCACACTGAGCTGCGTCTCCTGTACACTCACACTGAGCTGCGTCTCCTGTACACTCACACTGAGCTGCGTCTCCTGTACATTCACACTGAGCTGCGTCTCCTGTACATTCACACTGAGCTGCGTCTCCTGTACATTCACACTGAGCTGCGTCTCCTGTACATTCACGCTCACACTGAGCTGCGTCTCCTGTACATTCACGCTCACACTGAGCTGCGTCTCCTGTACATTCACACTCACACTGAGCTGCGTCTCCTGTACATTCACACTCACACTGAGCTGCGTCTCCTGTACATTCACACTGAGCTGCGTCTCCTGTACATTCACACTGAGCTGCGTCTCCTGTACATTCACACTGAGCTGCGTCTCCTGTACATTCACACTGAGCTGCGTCTCCTGTACATTCACACTGAGCTGCGTCTCCTGGACATTCACACTCACACTGAGCTGCGTCTCCTGTACATTCACACTGAGCTGTGTCTCCTGTACATTCACACTGAGCTGCGTCTCCTGTACATTCACACTGAGCTGCGTCTCCTGGACATTCACACTGAGCTGCGTCTCCTGGACATTCACACTGAGCTGCGTCTCCTGGACATTCACACTGAGCTGCGTCTCCTGGACATTCACACTGAGCTGCGTCTCCTGGACATTCACACTGAGCTGCGTCTCCTGTACATTCACACGCACACTGAGCTGCGTCTCCTGTACATTCACATTGAGCTGCGTCTCCTGTACATTCACACTGAGCTGCGTCTCCTGTACATTCACACTGAGCTGCGTCTCCTGTACATTCACACTGAGCTGCGTCTCCTGTACATTCACACTGAACTGCGTCTCCTGTACATTCACACTGAGCTGCGTCTCCTCTACATTCACACTGAGCTGGCCCATCGAGTCTGCACCCACCACATCCCACCCAGGCCCTACCCCCACATATTTACCCGCTAAGCCCTCGAATGTACGCATCTCAGGACTCTAAGGGGCAATTTTAGCATGGCCAATCAACCTAACCCGCACATCTTTGGACAGTGGGAGGAATCCGGAGCACCCGGAGGAAACCCACGCAGACACGAGGAGAATGTGCAAACTCCACACAGACAGTTCCGGGGAAGGGGCGGGGGGAGTTCCGGGGAAGGGGGGGTGGGGAGTTCCGGGGAATGTGGGGTGGGGAGTTCCGGGGAATGCGGGGTGGGGAGTTCTGGGTAAAGGAGGGGGGGGGGGGGGGGGGGGGAGGGGGGGGGGGGGGGGGGAGGAGTTCTGGGGAAGGGCGGGGGGGGGGGGGGGGAGTTCCGGGGAAGGGGGGGTGGGGGGGAGTTCCGGGGAAAGGAGGGGGGGGGGCAGTTCCGGGGAGGGGGGGGGGGGGGAGTTCCGGGGAAGGGGAGTTCCGGGGAGAGGGGGGGGGGGGGAGTTTCGGAGACAAGGGCGGGGGGGGGGGGGGGGGGGGGGGGAGTTTCGGAGAGAAGGGGGGGGGGGGGGGGGGGGGAGTTCCGCGGAAGGGGGGGGGGGGGGGGGGGAGTTCCGGGGAGGGGGGGGGGGGGGGGGGGGGAGTTCCGGGGAAGGGGTGGGGAGTTCCGGGGAAGGGGGGGGGGGGGGGAGTTCCGGGGAAGGGGGGGGGGGGGGGGAGTTCCGGGGAAGGGGGGGGGAGTTCCGGGGAGGGGGGGGGGGGGGGGGGGGAGTTCCGGGGAAGGGGGGGGGGGGGGGGGAGTTCCGGGGAAGGGGTCGGGGGGAGTTCCGGGGAAGGGGTCGGGGGGAGTTCCGGGGAAGGGGTCGGGGGGAGTTCCGGGGAAGGGGTCGGGGGGAGTTCCGGGGAAGGGGTCGGGGGGAGGTCCGGGGAAGGGGTCGGGGGGAGGTCCGGGGAAGGGGTCGGGGGGAGGTCCGGGGAAGGGGTCGGGGGGAGGTCCGGGGAAGGGGTCGGGGGGAGTTCCGGGGAAGGGGTCGGGGGGAGTTCCGGGGAAGGGGTCGGGGGGAGTTCCGGGGAAGGGGTCGGGGGGAGTTCCGGGGAAGGGGTCGGGGGGAGTTCCGGGGAAGGGGTCGGGGGGAGTTCCGGGGAAGGGGTCGGGGGGAGTTCCGGGGAAGGGGTCGGGGGGAGTTCCGGGGAAGGGGTCGGGGGGAGTTCCGGGGAAGGGGTCGGGGGGAGTTCCGGGGAAGTGGTCGGGGGGAGTTCCGGGGAAGGGGTCGGGGGGAGTTCCGGGGAAGGGGTCGGGGGGAGTTCCGGGGAAGGGGTCGGGGGGAGTTCCGGGGAAGGGGTCGGGGGGAGTTCCGGGGAAGGGGTCGGGGGGAGTTCCGGGGAAGGGGTCGGGGGGAGTTCCGGGGAAGGGGTCGGGGGGAGTTCCGGGGAAGGGGTCGGGGGAGTTCCGGGGAAGGGGTCGGGGGGAGTTCCGGGGAAGGGGTCGGGGGGAGTTCCGGGGAAGGGGTCGGGGGGAGTTCCGGGGAAGGGGTCGGGGGAGTTCCGGGGAAGGGGTCGGGGGGAGTTCCGGGGAAGGGGTCGGGGGGAGTTCCGGGGAAGGGGTCGGGGGGAGTTCCGGGGAAGGGGTCGGGGGGAGTTCCGGGGAAGGGGTCGGGGGGAGTTCCGGGGAAGGGGTCGGGGGGAGTTCCGGGGAAGGGGTGGGGGTGGGGGGGAGTTCCGGGGAAGGGGTGGGGGTGGGGGGGAGTTCCGGGGAAGGGGTGGGGGTGGGGTGGAGTTCCGGGGAAGGGGTGGGGGGTGGGGGGGAGTTCCGGGGAAGGGGTGGGGGGTGGGGGGGAGTTCCGGGGAAGGGGTGGGGGGTGGGGGGGAGTTCCGGGGAAGGGGTGGGGGTGGGGGGGGAGTTCCGGGGAAGGGGTGGGGGGTGGGGGGGGAGTTCCGGGGAAGGGGTGGGGGGTGGGGGGGGAGTTCCGGGGAAGGGGTGGGGGGGGGAGTTCCGGGGAGGGGGTGGGGGGGGGGGGGGGGAGTTCCGGGGAGGAGAGGGGGGGGGGGGGTGGGGAGTTCCGGGGAGGAGAGGGGGGGGGGGGGGGAGGAGTTCCGGGGAGGAGAGGGGGGGGGGGGGGGGGGGGAGTTCCGGGAAAGGGGTGGGGGGGGGGGGAGTTCCGGGGAAGGGGGGGGGGGGGGGAGTTCCGGGGAAGGGGGGGGGGGGTGGTTCCGGGGAAGGGTGGGGGGGGTGTTCCGGGGAAGAGGTGGGGGGGGGGTGTTCCGGGGAAGGGGTGGGGGGGGGGGGGGGTGTTCCGGGGAAGGGGTGGGGGGGGGGGTGTTCCGGGGAAGGGGTGGGGGGGGGGGGGGTGTACCGGAGAAGGGGTGGGGTGTTCCGGGGAAGGGGTGGGGTGTTCCGGGGAAGGGGTGGGGTGTTCCGGGGAAGGGGTGGGGTGTTCCGGGGACGGGGTGGGGTGTTCCGGGGAAGGGGTGGGGTGTTCCGGGGAAGGGGTGGGGTGTTCCGGGGAAGGGGTGGGGTGTTCCGGGGAAGGGGTGGGGTGTTCCGGGGAAGGGGTGGGGTGTTCCGGGGAAGGGGTGGGGTGTTCCGGGGAAGGGGTGGGGTGTTCCGGGGAAGGGGTGGGGTGTTCCGGGGAAGGGGTGGGGTGTTCCGGGGAAGGGGTGGGGTGTTCCGGGGAAGGGGTGGGGTGTTCCGGGGAAGGGGTGGGGTGTTCCGGGGAAGGGGTGGGGTGTTCCGGGGAAGGGGTGGGGTGTTCCGGGGAAGGGGTGGGGTGTTCCGGGGAAGGGGTGTGGGGGGGGGTGGGGGTCGGGGGGGGGGGGGGGTCGGGGGGAGGGGGGGGGGGTCGGGGGGAGGGGGGGAGGGTCGGGGGGAGGGGGGGAGGGTCGGGGGGAGGGGGGGAGGGTCGGGGGGAGGGGGGGAGGGGGTCGGGGAGGGGGGGAGGGGGTCGGGGAGGGGGTCGGGGAGGGGGTCGGGGGTCGGGGAGGGGGGGTCGGGGAGGGGGTCGGGGAGGGGGGAGGGGGTCGGGGAGGGGGGAGGGGGTCGGGGAGGGGGGAGGGGGTCGGGGAGGGGGTCGGGGAGGGGGGAGGGGGTCGGGGAGGGGGGAGGGGGTCGGGGAGGGGGGAGGGGGTCGGGGAGGGGGGAGGGGGTCGGGGAGGGGGGAGGGGGTCGGGGAGGGGGGAGGGGGTCGGGGAGGGGGGAGGGGGTCGGGGAGGGGGAGGGGGTCGGGGAGGGGGGAGGGGGTCGGGGAGGGGGGAGGGGGTCGGGGAGGGGGGAGGGGGTCGGGGAGGGGGGAGGGGGTCGGGGAGGGGGGAGGGGGTCGGGGATGGGGGAGGGGGTCGGGGAGGGGGGAGGGGGTCGGGGAGGGGGGAGGGGGTCGGGGAGGGGGGTCGGGGAGGGGGGTCGGGGAGGGGGAGGGGGTCGGGGAGGGGGGTCGGGGAGGGGGGAGGGGGTCGGGGAGGGGGGAGGGGGTCGGGGAGGGGGGAGGGGGTCGGGAAGGGGGGAGGGGGGTCGGGGAAGGGGGGAGGGGGTCGGGGAAGGGGGGAGGGGGTCGGGGAAGGGGGGAGGGGGTCGGGGAAGGGTCGGGGGGGTCGGGGAAGGGGGGGGGGTCGGGGAAGGGGGGGGGGTCGGGGAAAGGGGGGGGGTCGGGGAAAGGGGGGGGGTCGGGGAAGGGGAGGGGGTCGGGGAAGGGGAGGGGGTCGGGGAAGGGGAGGGGGTCGGGGAAGGGGAGGGGGTCGGGGAAGGGGAGGGGGTCGGGGAAGGGGAGGGGGTCGGGGAAGGGGAGGGGGTCGGGGAAGGGGAGGGGGTCGGGGAAGGGGAGGGGGTCGGGGAAGGGGAGGGGGTCGGGGAAGGGGAGGGGGTCGGGGAAGGGGAGGGGGTCGGGGAAGGGGAGGGGGTCGGGGAAGGGGAGGGGGTCGGGGAAGGGGAGGGGGTCGGGGAAGGGGAGGGGGTCGGGGAAGGGGAGGGGGTCGGGGAAGGGGAGGGGGTCGGGGAAGGGGAGGGGGTCGGGGAA
This sequence comes from Mustelus asterias, assembly GCF_964213995.1. Lineage (NCBI taxonomy): Eukaryota > Metazoa > Chordata > Chondrichthyes > Carcharhiniformes > Triakidae > Mustelus > Mustelus asterias. Next base: position 70,453,928 of record NC_135809.1, read on the forward strand.
GGGGAGGGGGTCGGGGAAGGGGAGGGGGTCGGGGAAGGGGAGGGGGTCGGGGAAGGGGAGGGGGTCGGGGAAGGGGAGGGGGTCGGGGAAGGGGAGGGGGTCGGGGAAGGGGAGGGGGTCGGGGAAGGGGAGGGGGTCGGGGAAGGGGAGGGGGTCGGGGAAGGGGAGGGGGGTCGGGGAAGGGGAGGGGGTCGGGGAAGGGGAGGGGGTCGGGGAAGGGGAGGGGGTCGGGGAAGGGGAGGGGGTCGGGGAAGGGGAGGGGGTCGGGGAAGGGGAGGGGGTCGGGGAAGGGGAGGGGGTCGGGGAAGGGGAGGGGGTCGGGGAAGGGGAGGGGGTCGGGGAAGGGGAGGGGGTCGGGGGAAGGGGAGGGGGTCGGGGAAGGGGAGGGGGTCGGGGAAGGGGAGGGGGTCGGGGAAGGGGAGGGGGTCGGGGAAGGGGAGGGGGTCGGGGAAGGGGAGGGGGTCGGGGAAGGGGAGGGGGTCGGGGAAGGGGAGGGGGTCGGGGGAAGGGGAGGGGGTCGGGGAAGGGGAGGGGGTCGGGGAAGGGGAGGGGGTCGGGGAAGGGGAGGGGGTCGGGGAAGGGGAGGGGGTCGGGGAAGGGGAGGGGGTCGGGGAAGGGGAGGGGGTCGGGGAAGGGGAGGGGGTCGGGGAAGGGGGAGGGGGTCGGGGAAGGGGAGGGGGTCGGGG